>NW_026589447.1:4094105-4126935 GCF_907164565.1 Psammomys obesus | reverse complement strand
TTTCTTTCTTTCTTTCTTTCTTTCTTTCTTTCTTTCTTTCTTTCTTTCTTTCTTTCTTTCTTTCCTTCATTCCTTCCTTCCTTCTTTCTTTCTTTCTTTCTTCTTTCTTTCTTTCTTTCTTTCTTTTTCTTTCTCTCTTTCTTTCTTTCTTTCTCTCTCTTTCTTTCTTCTTCTTCACAGTTCATTCACTTTGTATCCCAGTTGTAGCCCCCTCCCTCATCTCCTTCCAGTCCCACCCTCCTTCCCTCTTCCCCAATACTCAAACCTTTTCTCTCCTAGTCCACTGATAAGTGAAGCCTTTTAACAGGAAACTATCATTCTGGACTCTAAGGGTATATAGAAAAATACGATCAAGGAGTATCATATCTGTTTCCAGATGATGAGGATCTTTGTTAGACTGGGTAGTTCTAGAGGCATTTAAGAGGGGGTCATCTGAAGAAGGGTATTCTCTGGTCACTTTCCAGCAGTTATAACTTACATGGCTGGGATGGATCATGTGGTTGCCATCCTGCATTCCTGAAAAGACTTGAAAATTCATTAAGAGACTTCTCAGAAAGGCTGATGGAGGAGAAGAAGTGGAGACCAAAGAGACAGGATGAGACTGTAAAAGGAAGTGAGCACCTCTGAGTTGATTCAAGGTGACAGTGGCTAGTCCCATTGCTCTGACTGAATTCCAAAATATGCTAGCAGAAACAGCAGAGAGCTGCAAAACATCAGAGAATGGAAAAAGGAGAACATAGAGGAAAAAAATTAAAGAAAAATGATGGGAGGAAGAGGGAGTTGGGGGGAGAACAAAAGAGAGGAAACAGGGACTATTTCTGACATGAACTCAATGGCTGGCTCTTTGACCTCCCCCCCCCAAAAAAATAAGAATAAAAAATAAAAATAAAAATGTTTAAAAAAAGGAAAGAGAAATTGCAATCAGGATTTAATAAATAAGAGAGAAATAAATAAATAAAATAAGATAAAATTAGAAGAATTTTGTCTGGACCATGGTGAAAGGGATGAAAGTTTGTTGTAGCAAGAGTTTCTTCACGGTGTCTAACAGGTCTTTTTTGCAGGTAATTTTTCATCTACAGGAATTGCACAGGATTATTTTTTAAATTGTTGTCTCATTTAATCTTAAGAGTTTAGTTGACTAAACAAGAACTGCATCCTGATAACACTAGATGACAGTGCAAAATAATGAGCAAAATTTCACAAGGATTCTAAAAGAGGAAGATTCAGTCATCACCAGAGACAAAGCCCCTGATGGGTGGTAATAGAATTCCAAGTTGTCAGCCATAAGCATTTTTATATATATACAAACAATGCTAAATAGATATAGCATTGCTTGGATATATATGTGTATGTCTATGTAAATAATGATATTTTTAATTAAATTTTAATTTTTTATGTTACAGTTTATTTACTTTGTATCCCAGCTGTAGCCCCCTCCCTCATTCCCTCCTAATCTCCCTTCCCCCCTCATCTCCTTCCTGACCCTCCCTAAGTCCACTGATAGAGGAGGACCTCCTCCCCTAGCTTATCATGTGTCTTCAGGACAGGCTGCAATGTCCTCCTCCTTGGCCTAGCAAGACTGTTCCTCCCTCGGGGCGAGTGAAAGAGCCACCCATTCAGTTCATGTCAGAAACAGTCCCTGTTTCCCTTACTATGGTACACACTTAGATTCTGAACTGTCATTGGCTACGTCTGAGCAGGGGTTCTAGGTTATATCCATGCATAGTACTTGGATGGAGAAACAGTCTCAGAAAAGACCCTGTGCCCAGATATATTTGGTCCTTGTGGAGCTCCTATCCTTTCCATGTCATATTAACCGCCCCCCCTTCTTTCATATGATTCCCTACACTCTGCCCAAGGTTTGGTTGTGGGTCTCAGCATCTGCTTTGAAACACTGCTGGGTAGACACTTTCAGAGGCCCTCTGTCCTGTTACTTCTTTTCTCCTCCTTCCAATGTCCATCCCATTTGTCTTTCTAAGAGAATTGACCATTTTACCCCAGAACCTACTTCTTTAGCTTCCTGGGTGTACAAATTTTAGTATGTTTATTCTCTTATAGGTCTAGTATCCACTTATAAGTGAGTATATACTGTGTGTGTCTTTCTCCTTCTGGGATACCTCATTCAGGATTATACTTTCTAGATCCCACCATTTGACTGTAAATTTCATGATTTCTTTGTTTTTAATTACTGAGTAGTATTCCATTGTGTAAATGTACCACAATTTCTGTATCCATTCCTCCGTTGGTGGACATCTGGGTTGTTTCCAGGTTCTGGCTATTACAAATAAAGCTGCTATGAACATGTTTGAGCAAATGTCCTTGTTGTGTACTTGAGCATATTTTGGATATATGCCTAGGAGTGGTATAGCTGGATCTTGAGGAAGCACTATTCCTAATTGTCTGATAAAGCGCCAGATTGATTTCCAAAGTGGTTGTACAAGTTTACATTCCCACCAGCAATGGAGGAGGGTTCCCTTTTCTTCACAACTTCTCTAGCATGTGTTTTCACTCGAGTTTTTGTTCTTGGCCATTTTAATGGATGTAAGGTGAAATCTCAGGGCCGTTTTGTTTTGCATCTCCCTGATGGCTAATGACGTTGAACAATTCTTTAAGTGTTTCTCTGCCATTCTATATTCCTCTACAGAGAATTCTCTGTTTAGCTCCGTACCCCATTTTTAATTGTATTTCTTGCTTTGTTGCTTTTTAACTTCTTTAGTTCTTCATATATTCTGGATATCAGCCCTCTGTCAGATATAGGGTTGGTGAAGATCCTTTCCCAATCGGCTTTGTTCTGATGACACTGTGTTTTGCTTTATAGAAGCTTTTCAGTTCATGAGGTCCCATTTATTGATTACTGACCTTAGAGCCAGTGCTGTTGGTGTTCTGTTCAGGAAGTTGTCTCCTGAGTTCTAGGGTCTTTCCCACTTTATCTTCTAACTGATTTAGTGTTCTGTTTTTATATTGAGGTCTTTGATCCACTTGGACTTTAGTTTTGTGCAGGGTGATAAGTATGGATCTATTTTCATTTTTCTACATGTAGACATCCAGTTGGACCAGCACCATTTGTTGAAGATGCAGTCTTTTTTCCACTGAATGGTTTTGGTTTTTTTGTCAAAAATCAAGTATTCATAGGTGTGTGGGTTTAATTCTGGGTCTTGTATTTGGTTTCATTTATCCACTTTTCTGCTTCTATGCCAAATAGAAATAATAAAAACCATGCAGTTTTTATTACTATTGCTCTGTAGTACAGCTTGAGATCAGGGATGGAGATATCTCCAGACAATCTGTTGTTGTTCAGGATTGTTTTGGAAATTCTGGGTTTTTTGTTTCTCCGTGTGAAGTTGAGAATATTTCTTTCAAGATCCGTAAAGAATTGCGTTGGTATTTTGATGGGAATTGCATTGTATCTGTAGATTGCTTTTGGCAGAATGGCCATTTTCACTATGTTAATTGTACTGATCCATGAGTACTGGAAATCTTTCCATCTTCTGATATCTACTTCAATTTCTTCAGAGACTTGAAGTTTTATATATTGATAATTCTAATTAAACTAGACGATAAGAATTTAAGAGGGACTGACAACATAAAAGAAGCAGGAAGAGGGCATGGGTAATAGAAATTTTATATAGTACTCATGTATAAAAATTTCAAAACATAAAACTTTAAATAAAAACAAATATAATGAGTCATAAGTAACACAAGGTAGCCTCTGTTAGTCTCTTTTTGATAAACAATTCTAGATGACATTTTTTAAAATTTTTGTATTTTTATTAATTAATTCTCCTCTGTCTTTCTCACTCTCTGTATCTCTCTCTCTCTGTCTTTCTCTGTCTCTCTCTCCGTGTGTGTGTGTGTGTGTGTGTGTGTGTGTGTGTGTGTGTGTTTCCATGCCATGATGTATATGTAGAGATCGACAGACAACTTCTAGGAGTAAGTTGTTTTCTTACACAATGTTGGTCTTGGGAATTGAATTCATGTCATCAGGTATGATAGCAAGTGACTTTATATGCAGAACCATCTCACAACCCCACCATTATTTCTTTAAATGTGAGTTATTTTGGTTTTTTGAGCATATCTGTAACAACCAGTCTTATTTTATTTTGGTTAAATACAATATCTCTGAAAGTTTGTTTAGAATGTCTTTTTCTTGTGCCTAGTTCACTGGATAACCAGTTGTTGTACCCTTCACTGGGGAATATTTGTTGAAATTATTTTCTATCCTCCAGCTTATGTTTTTCAATCTTTGTCAAATATTAAATACCTAAAGGTATGTGTACACATGTTGGTTCTACAATTTTGTTCCGTTTGGTCTGAATGTCTGTTCTTGTGGCAATATCATATTAGTTTTTATTGCTATAACTCTGTAATATATTTTAAGATAAGGAATGGTAATTATTCTCTTTGGCAGTGGTCTTTTTGTTCATGATTACTTTAGTTATCCAGGGTTTTTTGTGGTTACATATGAATTTTTTCTATTTCTGTGAAGAATGAGATAGGGATTTTGATTGAGATTACATTGAATCTGTAAACTGCTTTTCATTAAATTATCATTTTGCAATATTATTTATATCGATTCATGAACATAGGATGTCTTCCCATTTGCTATTATCTTTATCTATCACGTTCCTTAGGGTTTTCATTGTAGAGTTGCTTCATTTCCTTGTTTAAATTTGTTCCTAGATAATTCCATTTTCCTTGAGGGGCCACTGTAAATGAGGCAGGTCCATGTCCTTCTTCTCTTTATGTTTGTTGGTGGTATATTAAAAAGTTATTGGTTTGTGAATATTTATTCTGTTTCCTATTACACTGCTAAATTTATTTCCTATTTCTAGAAGTTTTGAGATACAGTTTTAGAGATCTCTTCTGTAGTGTCTCATGTCATTTGCAAATAGTAATAGATTGTCTTCTTCTTTCTTTATTTGTCATTTGACTTTCCTCACTTGACTTATTTCTCGAGCTAGACTTCCAAGCATAGTAAGTTGTGTGGATAGCAGATGCCACTATTTAATTCTTAACATCAGTGGGATTATTTCAAGATCATATACATTTAGGATAATGTTGGCTGTGGGTTCCTCATTTATAGCTTTAATTTTATGAGCTACATTCCTTCTATTACTGCATTCTTTAGTACTTTTATCATGGAGGCATGTTGGATTTTGTAAAAAGGTTTTTCTCCTTCTATTGAGGTCAACATAATATTTTTGTCCTTAAGTCCACTAATGTAATTTTTTCACGTATGTTGTGTATATTGACTGAACCCTGCATTTCAGGAATAAAGCCATCTTGGTCATGGTGTATAATTTTCTGATGAATGTCTGAGTTCTGTTTACAACTCTTTTACTGACCATATTTGATTCTATTTACACTGAAAATTGGTGTGTAGTTCTCTTTTTTTGTTGTTGCTGTGTCTTTACCTGATGTTGATATTAAAGTGAAACTGGCTTAAAAGAAGGACTGATCCTTGTCTTTCTATTTTGGTTTTAGTAATATAAAAAGGATTGTTTATAGATCATTTTTGTCTCTGATAAAATTTTGCTGTGATGCCATCTCATCTTGACCTTCAAAAAAATCTGGGAGGCCTTTTATTAATTCATTTTTTTTAATTTTTTATTAATTACACTTTATTCATTTTGTATCCCCCCCATAAGCCCCACCCTCCTCCCCTCCCGATCCCACCCTCCCTCCCCTTTCTGCATGCATGCCACTCCACAAGTCCACTGATAGGGGAGGTTCTCCTCTTCTTTCTGATCTTAGTCTATCAGTTCTCATCAAAAGTGGCTGCATTGTCCTCTACTGTGGCCTGATAAGGCTGCTCCCCCCCTCAGGGGGAAGTGATCAACGAGCAGGCCAATCAGATTATGTCAGAGGCAGTCCTTCTTCCCATTACTAGGTAACCCGCTTGGACACTGAACTGCCATGGGCTACACCTGTGCAGGGGTTCCAGGTCATCTCCACTAATAGTCCTTGGTTGGAGTATGATTTTCTGGAAAGTTCCCTGTGTTCAAATTATCTTGTTCTGTTGCTCTCCTTGTGGAGTTCCCCTCCCCTCCAGCTCTTATATTTCCCACTTCTTACATAAAATTCCATTCACTCTGCCCATCAGTTGGCCATCAGGCTCAGCATCTGCTTTGACAGTCTATACTGCAGAAGCTTTCAGAGGCCCTCTGTGGCAGGTTTCAAGGTTGTTTCCTGTTTTCTTCTGGCTTTCAGAGGCCCTCTGTAGCAGGTTCCAAGGTTGTTTTCTATTTTCTTTTTCTTCTGATGTCCATCCTCTTTGCCTTTCAAGATGGGGATTGAACATTTTAGTTAGGGTCCTCTCTTTTGCTTAGTTTGTTTAGATGTAGAGATTTTAGTGGGTTTATTCTATGTTGTATGTTTATATGAGTGAGTATATACCATGCGTGTCTTTCTGCTTCTGGGACAGCTCACTCAGGATGATCCTTTCCAGGTCCCACCATTTACCTGCAAATTTCATGATTTCCTTATTTTTCATTGCTGAGTAATACTCCATTGTATAGATGTACCACAGTTTCTGCATCCATTCTTCAGTTGAGGGACATCTGGGTTATTTCCAGCTTCTGGCTATTACAAATAAAGCTGCTACAAACATGGTTGATTCTTAAATGTTTTCATTTCTTATTAGATATATTTAGCTTGTTGAATTCTTATTGATTTAACTTTGATGGTTTGAAAAAAAATCTAGAAATATATCTATTTTTCTTAGGTTTCTCAGTTTAATACTTTATAGGTTTTTATATTATTCCATTACTTTATCATGAAATTCTTTAGTACGTGTTGTAAAGATTCTCTGTTTATTTCTGATTCTGTTAAACTTGGTGATCTATTTCTTTCTTTTGATTTGTTGGGTCTAGGGTCTATCTCTCTTATTTTCCTTGTTAAAGAACCAGATCTGAGTTTGGTATTGGTTTGTTGTTTGTGTGCTGGTTGGCTGGTTGGTCGGTTCAGTTTTTTGTTTGTTTTGTTTTGTTTCCATTTGATTTATTTTTGCTCTGATATTTTTTGTTTTGTTTTGTTTTGTTTTAATTTAATTTAATTTTATTTTTTTCTTATCAGTTACATTTTATTAACTCTGTATCTCAGCCATGTCCCTCCCAGTCCCTCCCTCCCTCCCTCATCTCCACCGTGCCCCTTGCCAAGTCCACTGATAGGGGGGACCTCCTCCCCATTCATCTGATCCTGATTTATCAGGTATCTTCAGGACTGGCTGCAAAGCTCTCCTCTGTGGCCTAACAAGACTGCTCCTCCCTTGGGGGGTGGGGAGGCCAAAGAGCCAGTCATTGAGTTCCTGTTAGAAATAGTCCTTGTTCCCCTCACTATGGGAAACCAATTGGTTACTGAGCTACCACAGGCTTCATCTGAGCAGAGGTTCTAGGTTACATTCATACATGGTCCTTGGTTGCATGTCAGTCTCAGAAAAAACCCTGTGCCCAGATATATTTGGTCCTTGTGAAGCTCCTATCCTTTCTTCATCAGACTAACTCCCCTTCTTTCTTTTGATTCCCTGTACTCTGCCAAAGATTTGGTCATGAGTCTTTGCTTTGAAAACACTGCTAGATAGTCTTTCAAATGCGCTCAGTAGACTCCTGTCATATGTTCAATGCGCATCCCATCTGTCTTTCTAAATGAGGATTGATAATCTTACCCCATGTCTGCTCTCTTGATTATCTTTTTTAGGTGTGTAGATTTCATTATGTTTATCATATCTTATAGGTCTATAAAAGTGAGTATATACCGTGTTTGTCTTTCTCCTTCTCGGATATTTCACTCAGGATAATCTTTTCTAGATCCCAACATTTGCCTGCAAATTTCATGATTTCCTCCTTTTTGATTGCTGAGTATTCCATTGTGTAAAAATACCACAATTTCTGTACCCATTCCTCCGTTGATGGACATCTGTGTTGTTTCCAGGTTCTGGCTATTACAAATAAAGCTGCTATAAACATGGTTGAGCAAATATCCCTTTTGTCTACTTGAGCAAACTTTGGGTATATACCTAGCAGTGGTATAGCTGGGTCCTCCGTTGGAGGAGTTCTCTGGTTGAATTTTTGGGGTTGCTCATATATACTATCATATCATCTGCGAATAGTGACACTTTGACCTCTTCCTTTCCGATTTGTATCCCCTTGATCTCCTTTAGTTGTCTTATTGCTCTGGCTAGGAATTCAAGTACTATGTTGAAGAGTTAGGGAGAGAATGGGCAGCCTTGTCTTGTCCCTGATTTCAGTGGGATTGATTTAAGTTTCTCTCCATTGACTTTGATGTTGGCTGTAGGCTTGCTGTATATTGCCTTTACTATGTTTAAGTATGTGCCTTGTATCCCTGATCTCTCCATGACTTTAAACATGAATGGATGTTGGACTTTGTCCAATGCTTTTCAGCATCTAAGGAGATGATCATGTGGTTTTTCTCCTTCAGTTTGTTTATGTGGTGGATTACATTGATGGATTTCCGTATGTTGAACCACCCTTGCATGCCTGGGATGAAGCCTACTTTGTCATGGTGGATGATATCTTTGATGTGTTCTTGGATTCAGTTTGCAAGTATTTTATTGACTATTTTTGCGTCAATGTTCATAAGAGAGATAGGTCTGAAGTTCTCTTTTTTTGTTGGGTCTTTGTGTGGTTTAGGTATCAGGGTGACTGTTGCTTTATAGAATGAGTTTGGTAATGTACCTTCTGTTTCTATTTTGTGGAATAGTTTGAGGAGAATTGGTGTGAGCACTTCTTTGAAGGTCTGGTAGAATTCTGCGCTGAAACCATCTGGCCCAGGGCTTTTTTTGGAGGGGAGACTGTGAATGACTGCTTCAATTTCCTTGGGGGATATAGGGCTGTTCAGTCTTTCTACCTGATCTTGACTTAATGTTGGAAGATGGAATCTATCAAGAAAATTGTCCATTTCATTTAGGTTTTCAAATTTTGTGGCATATAGGCTTTTGTAGTATGACCTAATGATTGTTTGAATTTCCTCTGTGTCTGTAGTCATGTCACCCTTTTCATCTCTGATTTTGTTGATTTGGGTGGTGTCTCTCTGCTTTTTAGTTAGTTTGGCTAAGGGTTTGTCTATCTTGTTGATTTTCTCAAAGAACCAGCTTTTTGTTTTATTGATTCTTTGAATAGTTTTATTTGTTTCTAATTGATTGATTTCAGCCCTGAGTTTGATTATTTCCAGCCTTCTGCTCCTCTTGGGTGTATCTGCTTCTTTTTTTTTCTAGGGTTTTCAGTTGGGCCATTAAGTTGTTTGTATGTGATGTTACGAATTTCTTCTTGCAGGCACTTAGTGCTATAAATTTTCCCTTGTTGCTCTGATATTTTTATTTCTTGCCATTGAGTGGGTTTATATTTGTGTTTTTTCCCAACCTTTTGAGTTGCATCTTTAAGCCATTTATTTGTGCTCTTTCTTTTTTTGTGTGTTTACATTTTGAGCTATAACTTTCTATTGTGATATGTTTTCAGTGTGTCACAGATATTTTATTGTGTTTTGCTTCATTTTGTTTCAGGATTTCAGTACTTTCTTGTTTTCTTTTTCTTTTTTAATTACAGTTTTATTTTTTATATTAGTTATAGTTTATTTACTTTGTATCCCAGCTGTAGCCACCTCCCTCATCCTCCTCCCAATCCTGCCCTTCCTCCTTCATCTCCTTCCTACCCCTATCTAACTCCACTGTTGGGGAGGTCCTCCTCCCCATCCATCTGACACCAGCTTATCAGGTCTCTTCAAGACTGGCTGCATTGTTCTCCTCTGTGGCCTAGCAAGGTTACTCCTCCCTCGGGAGGGGGAGGAGAGGTCAAAGAGCCAGCCATTGAGTTCATGTCAGAAATAGTCCCTGTTACCTCAACTAGGGAACCCACTTGTATACTGAGTTGCCATGGGCTACATCTGAGCAGGCGCTCTAGGTTATATCCATGCATAGTCCTTGTTTGGAGAAACAGTCTCAGAAAAGACCCCTGTTCCCAAATATATGTGGCCCTTTTGGAGCTCCTGTTCCCTCCAGGTCATACTAGCTCCCCTTTACTCCCTGCACTCTGCCCAAGGTTAGGCTATGATTCTCAGCATCTCCTTTAATACACTGCCAGCTAGAGTCTTTCAGGGGCTCTCTGTGGTAGGCTCTTGTCCTGTTACTTATTTTCTCTTACTTCCAATGTCCCTCCCATTTCTTTTTCATCTTCTTTAGGTCTACAGATTTTAGAATTTTTATCCTATCTCATAGGTCTAGTACAGCACAGAGTGCTGGCAAACACCAAGACCTACTGCTACAGCACCACTGAGCTGGTAGTCTTGTTTTCTTCTTTAACCCATTCATCATTCCACAATGAAATTTTTAATCTCCAAGAGTTAGTGTATTTATGGTATATTAATTTGTTGTCAAATTCAAGTTTATCTGCATTTTGGTCAGATAGAATAAAAGGAACAATTTTAATCTTTTTAAATTTGTACAGTTTGTGTGCTGTTGTGTGTTTGTGTGTGTGTGTGTGTGTGTATGTGTTTTCCTCTTGCTTTCAATATACTTTCTTTGTTCTGTATACTTTATGTTTTAAATGTGATATGCTATGGACATTTTTCTTTCTGCTCTTGTCTATTTGGTGTTCATGGTGCTTCTTGCATCTCTCTAGAGTGTTTGTTTTCTTAGTTTGGGGAAGTTTTCTTTTGTGATCTTGCTACCAACTTGGGTTTCTTCTCCTTTGGCTATGCCTATAATTTAAAGGTTTTGGGGTTTTTTGTTTGTTTGTTTTTTGTTTTTTTGTTTTGTTTTGTTTTGTTTTTTCAGGGTGTCCCTCATTTCCTCCTTGTTTATTTTCTATTAAAAATCAGATCTCTAATTGAAGCAACTCATATGAATGTTATGCTAGCCTCCGATCTACTAGAATAGCAGTATATTATTATAATAGTGTCATTGGTTGGCTCTCTCTCATGGCATGAGACTCAAGTTGGGCCAGTCACTGATTGACTGGGTCAAAGGTTTTGAGTGTAGGTTAGTCTTCCCCTTCCTCCAATGGAAACCACTCCTGACCACAGGAGGTGGCTACTTCAGGCTCTATATCCCCTTCTGTTAAGAATCTCAGCTAGGATCACCACCATAGACTCCAAGAAGCTTCTCAATCTCAGAGATGCCCCCACCTATTTCCATTCTCTTTCCCAACACTCTCTTCCCTTTCCCCTCACCTGGCCCTCATCCTCATTCCACTTCCCAAACTTTGTCTCTTCCAGTTCTCTTCCTCCATCTATTTCAGATTTCTATTTTAGTTCACCTTTTAAGTGAGATTTGAAAAACCCTCTTTGTGCAAAGAACAAAAGCCAAACACTAGGCAGAGCTCAGGGAATCTTATAGAAAGGGAGTGAGAAATATTGAAAGAGTCAAAGAGGTCAAGGCCCTTGCAAGATGACTGAAAAAAATCAGCTAACCTGGACCCACAGGAGCTCACAGAGACTGAATCACCAACCAGCAAGCATCCAATGGATTGTTCTAGGCCCCACATATATGTAACAGAGATACAACTTTGTCCTGATGTGGGACCTCTAACAACAGGAGCAAGGACTGTCACTTACTTTGTTGCTTACCTTTGGATACATTTCCCTTACCTGGACACCCTTGTCTAGCCTCAGTAGAAGAAGACAGACCCAGTCCTACCTGATATGCCAAGGCAGCTTGATATTCATGACAAGTTTCCCCTTCTCTGATAAGAAAGAGAAGGGGCTCAGGGGTAGGAGAAGAGAATTGAGAGAGAGGGACTGAGAGGAGAATAGGGAGGGGAATTTCTTACCAGGATATAAAGTAAATAAATTAATTAATGAATGAAAAAAATTCACATTGCTTGCTTATTTGGTTTAGATCTTCCATTTTGTCTTCATGTCTTAATATTTTATCCTCTGCTTGATTTTTTTTTCTAGAGCTCCAGAGCTGAGGACCAAACCCAGGGCCTTGCGCTTGCTATGCAAGCAAACGCTCTACCACTGAGCTAAATCCCGAACCTCCTTGGCTTGATTAATTCTACTTAAATAGTTTTCCTTTGAGTCTTCTGGTTGTTACTAAGTTTTTTCAATTTTATCTTCATTTCAGCGTGTTTTTATCTTCTTTTTAGATTACATTTTTATCCCCCTGATTGTTGTCTTTATTTTCATCATCTTTTGGTTTGTGTTTTCTTGGGCATTATTCATATGTTTATTCTCCTTAACCTCTTTCTCCTTAGTTTCATTGAGCTGATTCTTTTGACTTTTTAAAACTCCTTGAATTATTTAATACATTTTATAATTGTTATCTTAAATTCAGTGTCCTGGTGTTCATCTAGAAAATTCTAACTGGCAACATTTCTACAGGACTGGTATTTCTTGTTGGCTTGATATTTCATATTATTGGTACTTTTGTGGTGATATTTAAGCTTGTGGACTTCTTTTGTAAGTTCAAATTCAGATATGGACAGCAGGTTCTGGAAGATTAAAATATGTCTAGGGAAATTATATCTATAGGTTGGAAATGGCTTGGGCAGAATGAAGTCAACTTTACAGAGGAGACTGGGTACTTGCTCTCTGGTGAAAGCCTGGAGAATGGATGTACATTTGGCTGACTGGAAAGGTCTGATGTTGTGTAAGAGAGACCGTGCATTGGGGGTTGTGTAGGGTGGCTGCTGGAAGAAGTCTTGAGATTGTTTGGAGATGAGGCATGGGAGATCAGACTATTCTAGGTCCCTGGATGTGGGACCTGGTTGGAGAGAAGGCATGCATGATAAGATCAGGAAAATTCACTCTAATACACCCTGGAGAAGGAAGTGGGATATTTGATTGGGTGGAGAGGCTGTATGTGGTGATGATTTCTATTTTTAACTCACAGTCTGAGATAAATTGTTATAGCATCTCAAGTAGACTGATATAAATTTGTACAGAACAGATAGCTAAACACAGCTGTTTTCTTTAGAAACATTCTAGGCAAACAAATGACAATCAACTACCCATACTGTATACATGTATGTATGTGCACATGTATCATTACATGTGTGAAAAAATGGCAGGAAAATATAATGCCATATAGAACTTCCTTTGACACAATCAAGAAGTTCAGCAATTAAATCTTGAATAAAGTTATAAAAATGGAAATTATCTTTGTGCATAGAAGCCCACTCAGGCAGATCTAAGCAATAGCGTTTGTTCTTCTAAGACCAATAATGAAAAAATACTTTCAAGAGCTTTTAACAGACATATGACTTGACCATCTCTGTGCTGTTTATAGCAGTATGGAGGATGTTTTTGAAGAGTACAATGAGAAAAAATGCAATTTTGCTTTACTTACAGATGAGTGGATTTCTTTTTTTCAATTATACTCATCTGTGGTTATATCATTATGCCCTACGCTTTGGTTAAATAGGACAATATCCGAAGTTAATATTGGATACCACAATTTAAGGTCTTGCATCCCCTTAAAACACCAATCCCTTGCCTGGACGTCCTATACTTCTGATCACATACTTAGTAAAGAACCCTTATATTGTTCCCTTTCATTTGATGAATTTGTTAAATGGTTCACAAGACTCAAAGAAATATTTTACTTAACACTTATTGATTTATTATGAAGAATAATATACAGGAATCTATACCCAGGAGAAGGAGGGGAATAATTGCAGAGATTTCTGTTTGGAGAGCAGAGATTCCTGGGCAATTGTGGGCATTGCCTTCCTGGGATGTGAATGGGTCCACCCACCTGAATTCTTATCAAATCTCATTGTTCAAGAAATTTTATAAAATGTAATCTGTATTGATACCAAATCCAAGAACTCATTTTAGCTGAAAGTTCCACCCTTCTAATCACTTGATCCTTCTGAAAACATGAAATAACCTCATTAGTATATACTCAGTTATGATTTTTAAATATTCATCATGAGTAGAAAAATACACAACTATCACTTAGGAAACAGTAGGAATTTTATATGCTTTGTGCCTAGTACAAGAGACAAAGATCAAATATAATTTTTATTATATTACAAGGACAGAGATCACATAAAATGACAATAGCTTGGTGAAATGTTATAAAACATAAAAAGACTA
Organism: Psammomys obesus; assembly: GCF_907164565.1. Classification (NCBI taxonomy): domain Eukaryota; kingdom Metazoa; phylum Chordata; class Mammalia; order Rodentia; family Muridae; genus Psammomys; species Psammomys obesus. The sequence goes on along the minus strand of NW_026589447.1, from coordinate 4,112,883 downwards.
CTTAGATACATAGCTGCTAAACAAGAAGATTATTCCAAGGTATGAAAAAATTGCAAAAAAAATGAATTTCAGTCTTTCACTCAGAGAGATAGTGTATTCTGTAAGATCAAGTTTGAAGGATGATACCATAAATTTAGTTTTTAATGGTCATTCAGATATGTACAGCCCTTTAGTTTGCAGCAAGAGCATGAAAGTGTTGTTTAACTCTAGATGATACTTGTGTGCGTGGTTACAATAGGCATGACTCATTAGAATGAAAGTGTTTTGTAACTTTAGATGATACTTGTGTGAGTGGTAACTATAGGCATGACTCATTAGAGTTCTGGTCCAAGAAATAGAAAACCAATGCTATAATGTCACTTTACGTGTAAATTGACATGTTTAACAGTTAGCAATCTCTCTTTCCCAAGGCCCCGATTGCTTTATCATTATAGCAGTCTGTTTAACATGAATTAATTACTTTTAGTTCTATTCCTATTTCTTTCCTTTCTATTTTCTTTACTTGTCTTCATGATCTAGCTTGGACTTCTGTTGCTTATAGTTCATAGTATATGTTATTTGAGAAAGTAAATGTTATAATTTTTCACATTCATCTCATAAACATAAGTATTATAATTTTTGCTAGAATTTCATCATTCTGTTAATAGAGATTACATCTATAAAGTACAGTTTTAAAAGTGATGGAGGTCCTGTCCTCTCGAGCTCTTACTATTTCCCACTTCTTACATAAAATTCCATTCATTTTGCCCATCGGTTGGCCATCAGGCTCAGCATCTGCTTTGACAGTCTGCACTGCAGAGGCTTTCAGAGGCCCTCTGTGGCAGGTTCTGAGGTTCTTTCCTGATAATTTGAACACAGGGAACTTTCCAGAGACTCATACTCCAACCAAGGACTATCCATGGAGATAACCTAGAACCCTGACAATGCAGCGACTTCTGATGAGAACTGATAGACTAAGATCAGAAAGAAGGAGAGGAGGACCTCCCCTATCAGTGGACTTGGGGAGGGGCATGCATGCAGAAAGGGGAGGGGGAGGGGGGGGCAGGGAGGGGAGGAGGGAGGGGCTTATGGGGGGATACAAAATGAATAAAGTGTAATTAATAAAAAAAAAACTGATGGAGGTGTGCTATTGTATAACCTGGATTTTTTTTTTGCATCATCTGAGTGCTATTGCTTTTTCCAATAATCTATTGTAATGTAAAGCTAGTCCTGCATTTAGAGGGTTAGACAAAAGCTTATTTCATTACATAATTACCTCTTAGCCTCTGTTTAAACTTAAGCTCTATGTCTGGACCCTAAAGATGTACCAGAAGTTCACTGGACCCATGTTTTTCTTCCTCTTACCAAAGTAGCTGCATTTGATAAATCTTTGTTTCCACTGTTGTCTTCTTAAGAGCATATTCAGGGTGGATGGCCAAACCAAGCTTGTAGGGATGATCAGAGCCTAGACTTTTATTCTACAAACTGGTAACAACTCTAAAGCATAAATTTTAAATGTTGTTGTGTGTTGATTTGTTTCTCTATCTACATTAAAGTATAAAAAGCACAGAAAATCTTCCTATATTCTACAATCTGCCTCAATTTTTTTGTTTGTTTGTTTAGCTGAAAAAAATACTGTTATAGAGGTCTTCCATTTCCTTGATCAGGATTATTCCTGAGTTTTTGTTTTTTTGTTGGTTTTTTTGTTTGTTTGTTTATTTATTTATTTACATGTCACTTGTGACTGGAATTGATTCCATATCTTATTTTTCAGAATGGATGTGGCAAAGTATAGGAAGGCTACTATTTGTGTGTGTGTGTGTGTGTGTGTGTGTGTGTGTGTGTGTGTTAATTTTGTATCCTGCTACTTTGCTGAAAGTGTGTTTCAAGTCTAAGAGGTTATGTTGTATTCTTTAAGATATCATCTATATGGCATCATAACTTCAGCAAGTACGGATAATTTTACATCTTTTCTTACTTGTATTCTTTCTATTTCCTTTTCTTGTCTTCATGATCTACTAAGACTTAAAGTTCTATATAAAATAACAGTGAGGAAAGTGATTGTCCTTGGTTCCTTGCCTTTGATTCCTTTTTTGTTTATTTATTAATTATTACAATTTATTAATTTTGTATCTCAGCTATGGCCACCTCCCTCACCTCTTCCCAATCCCACTCTCACTTCATTTTCCCCCCCATGCCCCACTACTAGGCCAATGATAGGTGAGGCTCTTTTCCACTTCTATCTGAACCTGGCCTACCAGGTCTCAACAGGACTGGCTGCATTGTCTTCCTCTGTGCCAAGGCAAGAGGGCACTCCCACAAGGAGATGATCAGAGAGCCTAGCCTGCCACAGAGTTCATGCCAGAGACATTACCTGGTTTCCATACTAGGGAACAGACTTGTAAACTGAGTCTATGGGCTACATTGGAGCAGGGGTTTAAGGTCCTCTCAATGCAGGGTCCCTGGCTGGGATATAATTCTCTGCAGGGCCTCCTGGGTTTACTCTTCTGGTTCTGTTGCTCTCTTTATGGAGCTCCTGTCCCCTCCAGGACTTATTAAATCCCCCTTTTTTCATAAGATTCCTTGCACTCTGCACAAAGTGGCTATAAGACTCAGCCACTGCTCCAATACCATGATCCATAGAGTCTTTTAGAGACCCTATATGGTAAGTTCCTGTCCTGTTACATGTCTTCTCCCACTTCTAAAATCTGTCCCTTTTGCCCCTCTTAATAAGGACTGAGAATTGTTTCCTTATGGAAATGTTCCACAATTACTGTATGCATTTGTCCATTGAGGAACATCTAGGCTGTTTCCAGATTCCAGCTATTACAAATAAAGCTGCTACAAACATGGTTGGGTAAATGTCCTTGTTGTATACTTGAGCATATTTTGAATATATGCCTAGGAGTGGTATTGCTGGATCTTGAAGAAGCACTATTCCTAATGGTCTGAGAAAGCATCAGATTGATTTCCAAAGTGGTTGTACAAGTTTACATTTCCACCAGCAATGGAGGAAGGTTCCCCTTTCACCATATTTGCTCAAACATGTATTGTCACTTGAGTTTTTTACCTTAGCCATTTTTGGGGGGTGTAAGATGAAATCTCACAGTCATTTTGATTTGAATTTTTCTGATGACTAAGAACATTGGGAATTTCTTTAAGTATTTCTCTGCAATTCATTATTCCTCTATTGAGAATTATTTGTTTAGCTCTGTGCCCTGTTTTTTTGTTTGTTTGTTTATTTTGTTTTTTTTTTAATTTGGATTACTTGATTTGTTGCTTCTTAACTTCTTGAGTTCTTTATATATTCTGGATATTAGCCCTCTGTCAGATATAAGGTTGGTAAAAATTCTTTCCCAGTATGTGGGATGTTGTTTTGTCCAGATGACAGTGTTCTTTTCTTTACAGGATTTTTCAGTTTCATGAGGTCCCATTTATTGATTATTGCTCTTAGAGACAGTGCTGTTGGTGTTCTGTTTAGGAAGTTGTCTCCGGTACCAATGACCTCAAGGATTTTCCCTAATTTTTCTTCTGGTTTCAGCGCAGAATTCTACCTGACCTTCAGAGAAGAGCTAACTCAAATTCTCTCTAAACTATTCCACAAAATAGAAACAGAAAAAACGTTATCAGACTCATTCTATAAAGCCACAATCACCTTGATACTTAAACCACAGAAAGACCCAACAAAAAAGAGAACTTCAGAGCTATCTTTCTTACAATCATTGATGCAAAAATACTATATGAAATATTGATAAACCAAATCCAAGAACGCATAAAATAAATGATCCACCATGATCAAGTAAGCTTCATCCCAGGCATGCAGAGATGGTTCAGTATTCAGAAATCCATAAGTGTAATCCACCATATAAACAAAGTGAATGAGAAAAACCACATGACCATCTCCTTAGATGCTTAAAAGCATTTGACAAAATCCAACACCAGTTTATTTTTAGTCATGGAGTGATCAGGGATATAAGGCACATACCTAAACATAGTAAAAACAATATGTTTATAGCCAACATAGAACAAAATGGAGAGAAAATTAAATCAATCCCACCGAAATCAGGGACAAGGCAAGGCTGCCCACTCTCTCAATATCTCTTCAAGATAGTACTTGAAGTCCTAGCTAGAGCAACAAGACAACTAAAGGAAATCACGGGATACAAACTGGAAAGGAAGAAGTCAAAGTATCACTGTTTGGAGATGATATGATAGCATCCATGAGTGACCCTAAACATTCTGCCAAAGAACTCCTTCAGCTGATAAACATTTCAACAATGTGGCTGGGTACAAAATTAACTCAAAAAAAGTAGCCTTCTTTTATATGAAGAACAAAAGGGCTGAGAAAGAAATTATGGAAACAACACCCTTCACAATGGCCAATAATAACATAAAGTACCTTGATGTGACTATAACCCAGGAAGTTAAAGATGTGTTTGAAAAAAAAAAACTTCAAGTCTCTGAAGAAAGAAATTGAAGAAGATATCAGAAGATGGAAAGATCTCCAGTGCTCATGGATCGGTAGAATTAACAGTGAAAATGGCCATCCTGCCAAAAGTAATCTAGAGAGTCAATGCAATTCCCATCAAAATACCAACACAATTCTTCACAGATCATGAAAGAAAAATTCTCAACTTCAAATGGACAAACAGAAAACCCAGAATTGCCAAAACGATCTTGTACAACAACAGATCATCTGGAGATATCTCCATCCCTAATCTCAACTGTACTACAGAGCAATAGTAATAAAAACTGCATGGTATTGGCATAGAAACAGAATGGTGGATCAAGGGATTGAAACAGAAGACCCAGAAATAAACCCACACACCTATGAATATTTGATATTTGACAAAGAAGCCAAAACCATTCAATGGAAAAAAGACAGCATCTACAACAAATGGTGCTAGTCTAAATGGATGTCTACATGCAGAAAAATGAAAATAGATCCATATTTATCACCCTGAATGAAACCAAAGTTCAAGTGAATCAAAGATCTCAACATAAAGCCAGACACACTAAATCTGTTAGAAGAAAAGTTGGGGAAGAGACTGGAACTCATTGGCACAGGAGACAACTTCCTGAACAGAACACCAACAGCATAGGCTCTAAGATCAACAATCAATAAATGAGACCTCATGAAACTGAATAGCTTTTGTAAAGCAAAGGACTAAAGAAGTTAAAAAGCAACTAATTAAATATTACAATTAAAAAATGGGGTACAGAGCTAAATAGATAATTCTCAATAGAGGAACATCGAATGGCACAGAAACACTTACAGAACTGCTCAACATCCCTACCCATTAATGAGATTCAAGTCAAAACAACCCTGAGATTTCACCTTACACCCATCAGAATGGCTAAGATCAAAAACTCAAGTGGCAACACATGCTGGAGAGGATGTTGAGAAAAGGGAACCCTCCTCCATGCTGGTGGAAATGTAAACTTTTACAACCACTTTGGAAATCAGTCTGGCACTTTCTCAGAAAATTAGGAATAGCTTTTACTCAAGATCCAGCTATACTACTCCTAGGCATAAATCCAAAATATGCTCAAGTACAGAACAAGGACATTTGATCAATCAGATTTGTAGCAGTTTTTTTCATAATAGCCAGAACCTGGAAACAACCCAGATGTCCCTCAATGGAGGAATGGAGACAGAAATTGTGGTACATTTACACAATGGAATACTACTCAGTATTTAAAAACAAGGAAATCATGAAGTTTGCAGGCAAATGGTGGGATCTAGAAAATATCAAACTGAGTGAGGTGTCCTAGGAGCAGAAAGACACACATGGCATATACTCACTTATAAGTGGCTACTAGACTTATAATATTGGATTAATACTAAATCTGTACACCCAAAGAAGATAAACAAGAAGGAGGACTCTGAGTAAGATGATCAGTCCTCACTCAGAAATAGAAACTGGATGGACATTGGAAGAAGGAAAAAAAGAAAAAAAAAACAAGAAACAGGACAGAAGCCTACCACAGAGGGCTTCTGAAAGACACTACCCAGCAGTGTATTATAGCAGATGCTGAGACTCATAACCAAATTTTGAGCACGGTGCAGGGAATCAAATGAAAGAAGGGGGAGTTAGTAAGACCTGGAGAGGACAGGAGCTCCACAAGGTGAGCAACTGAACCAAAATATATGGGCACAGGGGTCTTTTCTGAGACTGATACTCCAACCAAGGTCCATTCATGGATATAACATAGAATCCCTGCTCAGATGTAGCCCATGGCAGGTCATTATCCAAGTGGATACCCTAGTAAGTGGAACAGGGACTGTCTGACATGAACTTAGAGGTGAACTCCCCCCACCCACAAGGGAGGAACAGCCTTGCCAGACCATAGAGGAGAACAATGCAGCTAGTCCTAATGAGACCTGATAAACTAGGGTCAGATGGAAGGGGAGGAGGACCTTCCTTATCAGTGGACTTGGAGAGGGGCATGGGAGGAGATGAGGGAAGGAGGGCGGGGTAGGGAGGGAGGGAATGAGGGAAGGGACTACTGCTGGAATACAATGGGAATAATATGTAATTAATGTAAAACAATAAAATTTAATTAAAATGAAAAAAAGAAGATAGAAAGACCTCCTACACTCATAGATTGGTAGGATTTCAGAGTGAAAAATGGCCATCTTGCCAACAGCAATCTACATATTCAGTGCAATTCCTATCAAATTACCCAAACAATCTTTAGAGAAATTGAAAGAAAAATTCTCAATTTCATATGGAAAAACAAAACAAAACAAAAAACCAGAATTGCTAAAACAATCTTGTTCAATAACAGATCATCTAGAGGTATTTCCATCCCTGATCTCAAGCTGTACTACAGAGTAATAGTAATAAAAACTGCATGATACTGGCATAGAAACAGAATATTGGATCAATGGAATTGAATAGAAGACTCAGAAATGAACCCATACACCTACGGATAGGTGATTTTTGACAAAGAATCCAAAACCATACAATGAAAAAAAAAAAGACAGCATTTTCAACAAATGGTGCTGGTCAAATTGGATGTGTACATGTAGAAAAAATACTATCAGTGGACTTGGGGAGAGGCATGCATGAAGAAGGAGGAGAGAGGGTGGGATTGGGAGGGGTGGGGGAGGGGCTTATGGGGGGATAAAAAATGAATAAAGTGTAATTAATAAAAAAAGATATGAAAAAATACAAATAGATCCAATATTTATCACCCTGCACTAAACTAAAGTCCAAGTGGATCAATGACCTTAACAATAAACCAGAAACACCAAATCTGTTCCTTGTCTTTTAAATTATTTTTCCTTTAGTTTTTTGTTTGTTTGGTTTTTGCTTTCCAGATCAGGATAAGACACCTTTACTATGTCAAGTTATGTTCTGCCCATACCTAGTCTCTCCATGACATTGATCATGAAGGAATATAGGGTTTTGTGAATATATTTTCTGTATCAATTGAGATATTCGTGATTTTTTTAGTCTATTATGTGCTGTATGACATTTACGGATTTTCATGACTTGAACCATCCTGCAATTTCTAGACCAAAGCTGACATGATTACAATCACTTCTGCTTTGATGTGATCTTGAATTTAGTTTGGCAGGTTTTATGTCATTCTTTTATCAGGTAGAGTGGACTACAATTTTCTTTTGTTGCTATTACTTATCTTGGTTTGGCTTTAATACCATTGTAATACTGTCTTCCATACATGTACATACACACACACACACACATATATATATATATACACACACATTTCCACATGAACAGACATGCACACTTAAAATATTTACTCGGTATAACCACACACAATACTATCAGATCTCCTTCCTAGACAGAAGAGGATATAGACCCAATTTTTAAATTGTTATCATTTATTACAATTTACTCAATTTCTGTCCTGGCTGTGGCCCCCTACTTCATATCCATCCAATCCCACCTTCCCTGTCTCTTCTCCCTCTATGCCCTTCCCCTAGTCCACTGATAGGTGAGGTCTTCCTCCCCTTCTATTTGACCCTATCCTGTCAGGTCTCATCAGTACTGGTTGCATTGTTTTCCTCTGTGGCCTGGCAAGGCTGCACTCACCAGAGGGAGGTAATCAGAGAGCCTGTCATTGAGTTCATTTCAGAGAAAGCTCCTCCTCCCCTTACTAGGAACCCATTTGGATACTGAGCCTATGGACTACATCTGAGATGGGGTTTTAGGTCCTCTCCATGCATTGTACTCGGTTGGGGTATCATTCTCTTCAGAGCCCCCAGGGCTCAATTTTGCTCACTCATAAGTGGATATTAGCCATATAATATAGCATAAACATACTAAAATATATAGTCCTAAGGAAGCTAAACAACAAGGATGATCATAGGGAAGATGCTCAATCGTCATTCAGAAGGACAAATGCGATAGACATTGGAAGCAGGTGAAGACAGGGTACAGGATAGAAGCCTATCACAGATGGCCTCTGAATCACTCTACTGACTGAGGTATCAGACCAGAGGTGAGACTCATAGATAAACATTGGGCATAGTTCAGGGAATCTTCTGAAAGAAGGAGGAGATAAAAAAAAAAAAAGACCTGGAGGAGACAGGAGCTCCAAAAGGAGACCAACACAGCCAAAGACTCAATATTTTTAACTGAGAGAATTTTTTAAAAGTCCAGATATGGTACAGGATGGTTTTAGCTATTCTGTTTTTGTTTTTTCATATGAAGTTGAGAATGTTCTTTCAAGGTCTGTATAGAATTGTATTTATATTTTGATGGAAATTGTACTGAATCTGTAGATTGCTTTTGGTAAGATGGACAATTTACTATGTTAATCTTACTGATCCATGAGCATGGGTCCTCTTTCTATTTTCTGACATCTTCAATTTCTTTCTTCAGAGACTTGAAGTTCTTGTCATATAGGTCTTTCACGTGCTTGGTTAGAGGTACCACAAGATATTTTATGCTTTTTTGTGGCTATTGTGAAGGGAGTTGTTTCACTAATTTCTTTCTCAACCCATTTGCCATCAGAGGGCTACTGATTTTTTTTTTTGAGTTAATTTTATATCCAGCCACTTTGCTGAAGGTGTTTACCAACTGTAAGAGATCCCTGGTAGAAGCACTTAAAGAGATATTCAACATCATTAGTCATCAGGGAAATGCAAATCAAAATGACTCTGAGATTCCATCATATCCCTATCACAATGACTAAGATAAAAAACGCAAGTGATACCCCAAGCTGGCAAGGTTGTGGAGAAAGGGAAACACTCCTCCATTTCTTGTGGGAGTACAAACTTCTATAAACACTTTGGAAATCAATCAAGCACTTTCTCAGAAAATTGGTAATAGCTCCACCTGAAGACCCAGCTATACAACTCCTGGTTATATAACCAAAAGATTTTTTTTTTCCATTACACAACAAGGACACTTGCTCAACTATGTTCATAGGAGCTTTATTCATAATAGCTAGAATCTGGAAAAATCCTAGACATCCCTCAGCTGAAGAATGAGTTAAAAAAAAAAAGATATGAAAACTAATCAAGAGGGAGGATCCTGACTAAAATTCTCAATCCCCATCCCAAAAGGCAAAGAGGATGGACATCAGAAGAAGAAGAAAACAGGAAACAACCTAAAAATCTGACACAGAGGGCCTCTGAAAGGCTCTGCCATGCAGACTATCAAAGCAGATGCTGAGACTTATGGCCAACTGTTGGGCAGAGTACATGGATATGAAAGAAGTGGGAAATAGTGAGATCTGGAGAGGACAGGAACTCCACAAGGAGAGCAACAGAACTAGAATATTTGAACACAGGGGTCTTTCCAGTTACTCATACTCCAACCAAGTACCATGCATGGAGATAACCTTGAATCCCTGCACAGAGGTAACCCATGGCAGTTTAGTGTCCAAGTGGGTTACATAGTAATGGGAAGAGGGACTGCCTCTGACATGAACTGATTGGCCTGCTCTTTGATCACCTCCTCCTGAGTGGGGAGCAACCTTACCAGGCCACAGAAGATGACAATGCAGCCACTCCTGATGAGATCTGATAGACTAAGATCAGAAGGAAGGAGAGGGGGACCTCCCTTATCAGTGAACTTGGGGAAGGGCAGGTGTAAAGAAGGGAGAGGGAGGGTCGGATTGAGAGGGGAAGAGGGAAGGGTTTATGGGGGGATACAAAGTGAATAAAGTTTAATTAATAAAAAAAGAAAGAAAGAAAGAAAATTTAAAAAGAAAAAAAATTATGGTACTTTTATAAAACTGAATACTATCCATCTATTAAAAACAAGAAAATTATTAAATCCACAGGTGAATGGATGTACTGAGAAAAGATCAACCTGAGTAAGGTAACCAGGACCCAGAAGACATATATGGTATATACTCACTTATAAGTGGATATTAGCCATACAATACAGGATAATGCTGCTACAATCCACAGACCTAAAGAAGCTAAATAACAAGGAGGACCCTAAGGAGGATGCTTAATTCTTATTCAGAAGTGCAAGTAGAAAAGACACCGAAAGTGGTTGAAGAGAAGGAAAAGTAAAAGAGTCTATCACAGCGGCCCTCTGAAAGACTCCACCCAGTAAGGAATTGAAGCAGATGCTGAGGTCACAGCCAAACTTTGGGCAGAGCAATTAGAGTCTTATGGAACAGTTGCAGGAGAGAAGGAGCCAGAGGGTTCATGAGCTCCACAAGAAGACCAGCAAAGCCAATAAATCTGGATCCACCAACCAAAGACCATGCATGGAGAGGACCTAGGCCCCTGCTCAGATGTAGCCAATAGGAAGTTCAGTCTCCATGTAGGTCCCTAGTAAGGGAAGTAAAGATTGTCTCTGACATGGACTCTGTCGCCTGCTCCTTGAGCACTTCCCCCTCTAGTGGCAGCCATTACAGGCAACAAAGGAAAAGGATACAGCCAGACCTTATTTGATTTGATAGGGTGGGGTCAGTTGGTATGAAACATGGGATCCCCTTTCTGAGGATTAGGGGAGTGGGTGGAGGGAAGAGGAAGAGAAGGTGTGACCAGTATGAGATTGGGGAGAAAACTATGATCAGAATGTAAAGTGAGTATTTTTTTAAAAGTAAATTTATATTTAAAAATACAGATATATTTAACCTATCATATTGTTTATGTATGCTGACTTTACATTTTTGCTATTATATTTGTGCTTCAGTGTATCTGTAATTCACAAAGTAATGTCATGCCAGACAAATGAAAATCATTATTAATTATAAATTTATTACTTTTTACCTTTACTCATTTGAAGTTGTTGCGTCAAGGTAGTTGTTTCTTTGATTTTAGAAGATATATTGATTAATGTACATACTTATCTGTTCATAGTTAGATAATAAAAACCGTTGTTCACTTTCAGTCATGAAAAATAGTTTCATTTAATAATTAATACACCCTTTCAAGTATAATAATAAAATGTGTTTTGAGTTCATTGAAAATTAACAATTGTCTTTTACACCGTTCTTATCTGCTTTTGGCTGCCAGCTTATAGTGGTGGGAGTCTTCATTGTGTCCTTATAAGCATTCTCACCCCTCACTTAACTACCTCCAGTCTTTTCAGGTTGGAAAATTGTATGAATATGAAAGAGAAATAAAATTATATGATTATGTGTGGTTATACAGGTTGTACATTAACCACTTTTATTCTCTTCATCTACTGTGGAATGCAATATACTAAAGTTCACTGATACAAAACAAAGCTGGAATTTGTTTTTTAAAGGCAAGAGTGTAGGGATGGTGCTTCTAAGCTTTTCTGTTTTAATGATCAAAAATGTAGTTCTTCACTTCTAGTTTGCTAAGAAGGTTTCAAGGACATCATATAAAGAAATGTCTGTCACTAAATAATGTCTGTCGCTAAAGAACAGATTGATTTCTCAATTCAAAATTTGAAAGATGGGTGATCCCATAGCAATACACTCAAAGTTTAATAAGCCAGCTACCAACTTAAATTACTGTAGCCATCAAAAGTATCTGCTAAATCAATTTCATATCCAGATAAACCCTAAGCAAAATAAGAGAAGAAATTCTTTGAATTGAAAAGAATAATGGGCATAATCAAGAGATTGTTGAAAGAAAAAATAAATGTATTATTACTGAAAGAGAAAGTATGACTGAAAATACAAACAACAGCATGACAACACTCAACATACCTATTATAATAATACCTTTAAATAGTAGTTACCTCAATTCTCCAAACCAATGACACAATCTGGTTGAATGCATTAAGAAATAAATCAGTTCTTCTGTGTCTATGAAATATTCATTTTAGCTTTAAAGATAGAGAACACACTAATGTGAAATTATGAAAAGAGTACTCCAACGAAATGACATCAGAAGTGACCACTTGTTGTTTTCTTAATATCTGAAAAAAGACTTCAAGTCAAAACTAATAATAAGAGAAAATAAAAGACTCTTTATTCTAATCAAGGGGACAATTAACCAAGGAGACATTACAACCTAAGCATATATGTATGAAAGCTTGTTACACCTAATTTAATAATAATAATAATAATAATAATAATAATAATAATAATAATAATAAACCTTTCTATTCAATTAAAGACACGGATTTCTTTCTTCAGAAACTTGAAGTTCTTGTCATACAGGTCTTTGACTTACTTGGGTAGAGTTATACTAACATACTTTATATTATTTGTGGCTATTGTTGTTTGTACACAGGAGGGCTACTGATTTTTTGACTTAGTTTTGTATCCTGCCACTTTGCTGAAGGTGTTTATTAGCTGTAGGAATTTTCTGGTGGAATTTTGGTGATCACATATGTATATGTATAGTATTGTATCATCTAAAAATAGTGATACTTTGAATTTTCTTTCCTAATTTGGATCCACTTGATCTCCTTTAGTTGTCTTATTGCTCTGGCTAGGATTTCAAGTACTATATTAAAGAGATAAGATGAGAGCAGGCAGCCTTGTCTTTTCCCTCATTTCAGTGGGATTGTTTTAAGTTTCTTTCCATTTAAGTTGATGTTGTCTACAGGCTTTCTGCATATTGCCTCTATTGTGATAAGATATATACCTTGTATTCTTGATTTTTCCAAGACTTTTAACATGAAAGGATGTTGAATTTTGCAGAATGTGTTTTTTGCTATGAACAGAGACAAGAACTTACCATAGCTGTTCTATAAGAGGCTCCACCAAGCAATGGATCAAAACAAATGCAGAGACTTATAGCCAAACACTGAGTAAAGTGTAGGGAGTCTTGTGGGAAAGTGGGATAAAGGATAGAACGATCTGGAGGTGCCAGGAGCTCCACAAAAAGACCAACAGAGCCATCTAACCAGGGTCCAGAGGGACTTGCAGAGACTGAAGCACCCAACCAAGGACCATGTGTGGACTGGACCTAGACCCCATACACAGATGTAGCAGATGGTCAGCTTGGGCTTCATTTGGGTTCCCTAGTAAAGGGAATAGGGGCTGTCTCTAACATGGATTCTATTGCCTGCTTTTTGATAACTTTCTACTGGTGGGAAAGACCATGGGGGGAGAGGAAAAGCTCAGTCCTAATGCAACTTCATGAGCTTGGGTGGGTTGGTAGAAGGGGATCCCTTTTTCTGAGGAATAGGGGATGGAGGAGGGGGAGAGAGGGAGAATATTGGGACTAGGAGCAGAGAAGGGAGAGGGCTGTGATCAGAGTGTAAAGTAAATAAATAAATAATTAAAAGACACAGGTTAACATTAATTCTTTAAAGTAATTGATTTCTGTGCCTCACTTTCTTTACTAGGTAGGTCATATTGTTAAAAAAATAAACAGACAAACATCAGAACTAAAAGACACCATATATGTAACAAATATCTATGTGGTCTATTTTAGCAGCTCATAGAGTCTCCCATGAAATACATTACATCCCAAGCACAAATCTTGACAAAATCTGAATACCTGAAACCACTCAATGTGTCCAATCTACATATAATGCAAAAAACCTTAAAGGAGAGATAGAAGAAATCTCTAGTAAATATACAAATTTACCAAGATTAAACAATTTATTGCTGAATAGTGAATGTGTCAAAGAAGAAATTATGAAAGAAATAAAAACGTAAAAATATTCATGGAAGTAAATGAAAATTAAAACACAGCAGAAGAAAACATCTGGGAAACATTAAAAGCAGCTGGATAAGCAAAATTTATAGCTTTAAGTACCTACAACAAAAAAATCAGAAATAACACAAATAAAAGACTTAATGATGAAAATCAAAAATTTGCAAAAAACAAGAACACCCTACACTCAAAATCAGTGGATAGCAAGAAAGAATTTTAAAACGTTCTAGAAATTAATGAAATAGAAAAAATAAACCAATACAAAGAATCAAATAATCTATGGGCTTTTTCTTTGAGCAGATAAATTCACAGGGCCTAATAACCTCTCTCCTCCCCCAAATAGATGAACCATTGTCATGACTGACTTTTTTGGAGCAAAACAATTGCTTTCTTTGGGTATTTAGTTATGTTTCCTCTCAAAAGATCATTCTTGTTGGGCTGGATGACATTTTACACCTCCTCATGGAGGGATGGAGATGGTTATGAAGCATTCTCCTGAATGCCAAGACACTCCCTAGGATTTAGTATATGCAACTCTCTCTTAATTTTATATGGCCTTGGGAAGAGAATAGAGTACATAGGCCAGGGAAGAAGAGGAAAATAGGAGTTCTCATTCCTGTTGGGCAAAGCTTTTTCAATTGTGGCCTATTGTTGGAAGAGCACTCATATCCCAATAAGTAACCATTCTTCTATGTTATATATGGAAATCCAATAAACTTATTGGTTTTGCAGAATGAATTTCTGTAGAAACCATGCCTTGAATATACCTCAGGAAAAGGGATAAACATTGTTTATGTTCCTACTTGAGGAGGAAATTTAGCAACATTTTGTATAGTTGGCAGGATATGACAAAAAACAAACAAACAAAAAACAAACAAACAAAAAGAATGATGATTTAGGGAAGAATAATGGCATTACACTCTATATGACCCATGAATCAACCAAGTGAAGCAAAGTTGCCTGGGGGATTATTACAGAAAAGCAATTGACTTTGTGGGGTTTTCCCATAGGGTTTGTTGGATGTAGTGGCTGAGTCATGGACAGTGCAGAGAATGCTGAGATATAACTAAGGTTCAGCTACTAGAGTCAATGGGATAAATACCAAAATGGCACTTTTATTCCATATGATATAAAGTGGCATTCTTGTCTGATGGGTAGGGAATACTCTGAGATTATGGATTATAAAGCTCCTTTAAGTGTTGCTAAAGACCAAGAATAGACATTATAAGTCCTGGGAATAGTATCAGGGATGGAGGAGTCAATGAGCAGTTATAGAGGCAGACTGGCTGCGCTAAAGCTAATAAGTCTCTATGTGGTTTTGGTATCAGCCTAAAGAGAGATTGAGGTATAAAAGGAAAATTAAAGTGAAAAGAGGATATGAGGCTGGTGGCTTCAACATTGGCCTCTGATTTAGTGTATAAAATGGATTACGAATATAGAAAAATGGAAACATTGGCCCAGATTAGACTTGTAGTACAGAACCCCTCCTAGGACTTCCGGACCTGATATAGAATATCATATTCTTGTTGATATTTTACAGCTAGGAGAACAAAACAGGAAGAGGGACTAGATTAGACCAGTAATATACCACCAGTCCTTGGACCCCCAAACCGGGAAACCCTGTAGAAATTTAGGCAGCAATAACAAAAGATATAACACTGAAGTGACCACAGATGCCCTTGGATTCTATTTTTAATACAGAGAAAAGGAAAAATCTGATACAGTATGCTTAGGAGGCATTAACAATGGGCCAGTGTGGAAAACCATGGTAATCAGAGAATATTCAGATTCAGAGTTGTTGGATCTAGGGAAGCCTTTCAAACAAGCAATGAAGGAACCCATCAGGACATGAGAGTATATGGCATCAGTCTGAGTGCTACAGAAGAGAAAAGTTGAGCAATATAACTACTTATTACTTCTTGAAATGAATGTTTCACAATCTAAGGTAATGAAAGGGTAATTAACTCCTGATGGATTGAATCATAGAAGCCATTAGGGATATCTCTAGCCATTTTTCCTATTCATTTTAGGTCCTAGGAAACAGCATAAGGATATTTGAAAAAAAAATGAAAACAGATTTAAAAAGTAGTGTCTGATGCTCAGTTTACAGGCCCATACTGGACTCTATTTACAGAACAAAGAAAAAAATTGACTCCACAGGGCTATTGAGGCTGGTATGTACCATTGGTGGCAGTGTTGAACCATATGGTTGTGTGTGAACTGTATGAAGTAGGGATGGCTTTGGCCCATTTAAAGGATTTAGGCCTTCAAGTAAGCCAGGTTCATATGGTGCTGAAGTAAAGAGTGAGTGAGAGTGGAGGAGTTCAAGCAAAAGGGCTGATTATCAAATGAAAATCTTAGGCCAAGTCATGGGATACTCCCACGAGTTACTGATCAAGGGAGCCCCAGAAGCAAACAAAATAAGACAAACCATTTCCATTTTTCCTGTTTCCCTATTAAAACTAGATAGTAAGACATTATTGCTGAAGACATCACATTCCATGATTACATAACACATATAACTTAGTCTTGAAATGATCAGGAAACTCCCTGTTGATTAAATTTCATAGTTCTGGAAAGTGCTATAAAAGATTCTAGGGGATTAAAGACACCAGTGATCTTATCCAACACTAGACCATTCACACTGCAATACTGACCTACCATGAACTATATTCTTTCTGGTACAATAATGGCAAAACTGTTATATGGGGTACTTAACTGTTTGCTAATAGAATTTGAAGCCTCTTTCACCAGATGGAATTTCATGCCTAGTGTGTAATCCTCGTTAAAAGCTCATGACTTAGAAGAGTGGTTCTCAATTTCCCTAATGCTGCATCCCTATAATACAGTTCTTCGTGTTGTGGTTTCCCCAGCCATAAAATTATTTTCATTGCTACTTCCTTACTGTAATTTGCTACTGCGATGAATTGTAATGTAGATATTTTTGGAGATAGAGGATTGCCAAAGGGGTAGCAACCCACACATTGAGAACAACTGATTTAAGTGATGATAAGGCCCTAAAGTAGAACCCTTTGCTGCTTTACTAACTGGGCATGTAGTCAAATTGCCTTATATATATTTGTATTTATTTCCATAGATTTGGTTGCTCCAAACCTTGGTTAGAGAAATTTCTTTTCACATTTGGCAGCAGTCAATGGAAAGATACATAACCAATCAGCACACTAAGATATTAAGTGCTTAGCCTTAAATGTGGTATCTTTGTCAACATTCCAGTTCTTCCAAGGCTTAAGAGAATTTTGTAGAGGTGTGGATAAAAAGAACTTAAAAGCCAGAGGATGTGTAGGAGTGTTGTGAAATATTGTCTTTACTAGATACATGACGACATAACTCATGAACTCACACCATCTGGGGTTACCTGCACAAGATCTACATAAACTCAAGAAAGCCAAAATTCCAGCACAAATAGGAAAGTACTCTCCAAGCCCCATGCATTACTGATGAGGTGTCAGTACATGGAGATGAGCTGCCTATTGGCTATATGTCAGCAGGGAGTCTTTGGTTAATGCACCAATCTCTGCAGGCCCCCATGGCCCTGCATTTTTTGTTTCGTTTGTCTCCTTGTGTGGCTCCTGTCAGCCAACACACCCCCTCCGAGGGTCCTTTTATACCCCCCTTCTTCAATAAGACTCCCTGTGCACTGTCCAAAGTTTGGCTGTGAGTTTCTGCGTCTACTTTGATTTTCTGCTAGTCCAGGTCTTTTAAAGGACATCTGTGGTAGGCTCCAGTCCTGTTCCATCTCTTCTACCATTTCTGGTTTCTATCCTATGTTCCCTTCTGAATGAGAATTAAGCATCTTCCCTGAGATCCTCCTTGTCATCTAGCTTCTTTTGGTCTGTAGATGTTAGTATGTTCATCCTATATAATATGGCTAACATCCACTTATAAAGGAGTATATGCCATGTTTGCCTCTCTGCTTCTGGGATGCCTCACTGAGAATGATCTTCTCTAGTCCACCAACTTGACAACAAATTTCATGATTTCCCTGCTTTTAATTGCTGAGTAGTATTCCATTGTGTAAATGTGCCATAATGTCTATATCCATTCCTCAACTGAGGGACATCTGGGTTGTTTCTACATCCTGGCTATTACGAATAAAGTTGTTATGAACATACCTGAGCAAATATCCTCGTTGTATGCTTGGGCATCTTTCTGATATATGCAGAGGAGTGGTATAGCTGTGTCTAGAAGTAGCCCTATTTCTAGTTTTCTGAGAAAGCGCCAGATTAATTTCCAAAGTGGTTTTGTACAAGTTTACATTCCGATCAGCAATAGAGGAGGGTTCTTCTTTCTCCACATCCTCTCCAGCATGTGTTGTCACTTGAGTTTTTGATATTGGCCATTCTGATGGGTGTAAGGTGAAATCTCAGAGTTGTTTTGATTTGCATTTCCCTGATGACTAAGGACATTGAGCATCTCTTTAACCAACCAACCAAAATATACATTTTTCCTCTCATTTATTAGAATACAAGCATATATACATATACATGTGTGTGTGTGTGTGTGTGTGTGTGTGTGTGTGTGTACACTGTGTTACAAAAGGGACCTCAGAAGAGACCTCAGAACCATCATCAAAATGTATTTTACATACATGAAAGCTGAAGAAGAAGATAAATAAGACTTGTGCCAATGTCCCTCAAGGTCAATAGGACAGTCAATTCATGACAGGGTTGGATTTCCTGAAAGGAGGGCCTGAATCTCATATGTATGTATGTATGTATGTATGTATGTATGTATGTATGTATGTAT
>NW_026589447.1:4012859-4094095 GCF_907164565.1 Psammomys obesus | reverse complement strand
TATGTATGTATGTATGTATGTATGTATGTATGTATGTATGTATGTATGTATGCTTTTTCGAGGCAGTGGTGGTGCTCACTTTCAATATCAGTATGCAGAGGCAAATGGATGGAACTAGAAAAGATCATCCTGATTAAGGTAATCCAGGCCCCAAAAGACAAACACGGTAGGGACTCATTTCTAAGTAGGTAATACCAATAAAGTAAAAGATAAACATGCTACAATCCATGCTAAGTAACAAGGAGGGCTCAAGCATGGAAATGCATGAATCACACTGAGAAAGAGAAACTGGAAAGACATCAGGATGGCCGGGAGAAGGGTACTAGACAGAGGAGAGAATGGGAACCGGAGAAATCAGGTGGGTGGAGTATAGAAAAAGGCTACTGGGAGAGACAACTGGAATGGAGGGGGCATCTCTGGGACAAGATAAAAACTTACTGCAATGGAATCTCCCAGCAATCTAAAAGGGTGACCCTTAGCTAAGACTCCTAGCAGTGGGGGATATGACACCTGAACCAACCATCTGTAACCAAGAAGACTTCAAATAGAAGAATTGGGACACCAAACCAGACACAATATCTTGGACCTACATTTTTTTTTCTGCCCACAAGATGTGCAGGGCTAAAGATAGAACAGAAATTGAGGGAATGACCAACCTTGATTGGGCCAGCTTGAGACCCTTGCCATGAGAGGAGGTCCACTCCTGACACTTTTAATGATATTCTGCTATACTTGAAGACAGAAGCATAGCATAACTGTCATCTGAGAGATGACAGCAGCTGATGGAAACAGATACAGAGAACCACAGTCAAACACTAGGTAGAGCTTGGGGAATCTTGTGGAAGAGAGATGAAGGATTGTAGATGCTGGAGGGGTCAAGGACACCACAGAAAACATACAGCATCAATTAATCTGAGCTTGTAGAGGCTCACAGAGCACCCCCCTAACAACTGAACTGCCATATCACTGGGCTGCCTCATCTAGCCTCAATAAGAGAAGATGAGTTTACTTTTACTGCAATTTTATATGGCAAAGCTGGTTGATATCCATAGGAGGAGGAATGGATGGGGGAGAGGAAGGAAAAGGACTGGGAACAGATGAAGGAGGGGAAACTGCTGTTTGGATATAAAGTAAATAAATGGATTAATTAAAATTTAGAAAGAAAGGAGCTGTAGTTGTTAAAGAGATTAGCACCACTAAACATAAACCTCTTGTTCATCACTGGGGCAATAGGAAAGATGTGCTTATATCAAGACTTGACCCTTCAAATTCTCCATCTTGTAAAAATTGGATTTTACTTAAAAGAATAGAGCACAATCTAAGAATGCCTCTGAAGGGATTTCTTGTTGGAAAACAAATACCTAGGCAATTTCTTAAAGTAAACACTTAAATGCCAATATAACTCTGGTCGGAAAGTCCTAAGCAAGAGACCTTCTGTAAAGCAAAGGACACCGTCATCAAAACAAAACGAATGACTACAGATTGGAAAAGAATCTTCACCAACCCTTTATCTGACAGAGGGCTAATATCCAGTATATATAAAGAACTAAAGGAGCTGAAAAGCAGCAAAGCAAGTAATCCAATTAAAAAATGAGGAACAGAACTAAACAGAGAATTCTCGATAGAGGAATATTGAATGGCAGAGAAACACTTAAAGAAATGCTCAATGTCATTAGCCATTAGGGAAATACAAATCAAAACGTATTTTACATACATGAAAGATGAAGAAGAAGATAAACAAGGCTTGTGCCAAGGGTCCTCAAGGTCAAAAGGACAGTCAGTTCATGACAGGGTTGGATTTCCTGAAAGGAGGTCCTGAATCTCCATTGTGTGATTCTGTAAAAGTAAAATTTTGTGTTATAGAGGCACCATTATTTCTGGGATATGAGGACAATGGGATGTTTGCCAAGAAAATTCTACAAGAATGAGGTAGAGCTGGCACAATAGATATGTCATGTATGTGACAGGAAACAAATGCAAAGGAAAAGGGCTGTTTAAACCCTTTGGAGTCCAGATAATCTTATCATGAACCACAGATAGCATGCATAGAACTGCTTGATTTGTTTTTTTATTCAGAGTTTTGGTGTTGCTTTTTTTCCACCTTTCTTTCCTGACCCTTCCAATTCCTTCTTTTTGGAATGGGATGTTCACAGTTTAGAGATTTCCTTGACAATTAATGGTTCCTGGGTGAGGAACATTTCTAATATTTGCAATTCTTGTGATAATGTTATCTATTAAGAAAATCTTTTTCTCTTCCTATATCTAGAAATATTTTATCTATGTTTTCTTTCATTCATTTTAAGTTTCAGGTCTTACACTGAGGTATTTGATGTATTTTGAATTGAGTCTTATGAAAGGCAAAACACAGAACTACATTCATTGTTCTACATATGGCATTCCATTTTTTCAAGTACTGCTTAAAAATAAGCTATATTTTTTCTGCTATGGTGTATTTTAAGTTATGTTTTATTTATGTGTGTGTGCATGAGTGTGTGTGTGTTTGTGTGTGCATGTGTCAATAGGACTGTACATTACACTGTATGGTAATAGAGCTCAGAACACAACTTTCCAGCATCTTCATCTTTACTATCATGAAATCAAACTCAACTCAGACCATCAGGCTGGGCAGTAAGCACTTTTTAAAAAGTTTTATTTTATTTTATTTTTAATTACACTTTATTTATTTTGTATCTCCCCCCCCCCCCTAGTTCCCTTCCTCCTCCCCTCCCAGTCCCTCTGTTCCTCCCACTTCTCCACTCATGTCCTTACACAAGTCCACTGGTAGGGAGGGTAGCCATCAGGGAAATGCTCAACCTCACTTGAGTTTTTGATATTGGCCATTCTGATGGGTGTAAGGTGAAATCTCAGGGTCATTTTGATTTGCATTTCCCTAATGGATAATGACGTTGAGAATTTCTTTAAGTGTTTCTCTGCCATTCGATATTCCTCTACAGAGAATTCTCTCTTTAGCTCTGTTCCCCCTTTTTTAATTGGATTACTTGGTTTGTTGCTTTTCAGCTTCTTTAGTTCTTAATATATATATACTGGATATTAGCCCTCTGTCAGATAAAGGATTGGTGAAGTTTCTTTTCCAATCTGTAGGCATTCGTTTTCTTTTGATGATGGTTTTCCATTGCTTTACAGAAGCTTTACAGTTTCATGAGATCTCATTTATTGATTGTTGCTCTTAGAGCATGTGCTGTTGGTGTTCTGTTCAGGAAGTTTTCTCCTGTGCCAATGAGTTCTAGGCTGTTCCCCACTTTTTTTTTTCTAACCGATTTAGAGTATCTGGTTCTATGTTGAGGTCTTTCATCCACTTGGAAAGGGGCAGGGAGGAGATGAGGGAGGGAGGGTGGGATTTGGAGGGAATAAGGGAGCGGGATAGAGCTGGGATACAGAGTTAATAAAATGTAACTAATAATAAAAAATTAAATTAAAGTAAAAAAGAAATAATTAAAAAAGAAGAAATGCTCAACCTCATTAGCCATCAGAGAAATGCAAATCAAAACGACCCTGAGATTTCACCTTACACCCATCAGAATGGCCAAGATAAAAAACTCAAGTGACAGCACATGCTGGATAAGTTGTGGAGAAAGGAGAATTCTCCTCCACTGCTGGTGGGAATGTAAACTTGTACAACTACTCTAGAAATCCATCTGGCGCTTTCTCAGACAACTAGGAATAGTGCTTCCTCAAGATCCAGCTATACCACTCCTAGGCATATACCCAAAAGAGGCTTAAGTACACAATTAGGACATTTGCTTAACCATGTTTGTAGCAGCTTTATTTGTAATAGCCAGAAGCTGGAAACAACCCACATGTCCCTCAACTGAAGAATGGATACAGAAATTGTGGTACATCTACACAATGTAATATTATTCAGCAATGAAAAACAAGGAAATCATGAAATTTGCAGGTAAATGGTGGGAACTGGAAAAGATCATCTTGAGTGAGCTATCCCAGAAGCAGAAAGGCAGTGAGCACTTTAACCAGTCAATAATCTTGCTAGTTTTCTGGTACATGTTTTGACAGCTTAGGAAAAATTTAGGTGGCTATAATATTGTGAGTTTATTTCTTAGCCCTCCAATCTTTTCATTTGTTTTACAGTTCTTTTGGAGGGGCAGTACTATGCTCATTTTGTTACTATGGATGTATAATATCATTTGAGATAAAATACTATTACTATGGCTATCTTTGCTAAGTGTTGCTTTAAAATTTTTGGGCCTTTTGTGTCACCCAATGAATTTTATAGTTTTTATTTTCTAGTTCTCTGAAGACTGTCATTTTGATTTTTATTTTGAGGGGATTGTACTGAACCTGTGGGTTGCTTCCAATGATACAGGAATTTAAAATATTAACTTTATCTATTTATGACCATAGGAGATTATGGTGACTTGAATGAAAATGTCTGCTATAGGCTCATATGTTTCAACACTTGGTCCACAGTTTGTGTAAGTATTTGGGAAGGATGAAGTTTTGAGAGATTTGTCACTAGTGGTAGCATTTGAGATTTAAAATGTGCAAGATTTCAAAAGACCATCCTATTCTCTGGTCTCTCTGCCTCTTACTTATGGATCAAAATTTGAGCCCTCAGCTGTTCCTATCACCATGACTTTCTTTTACTATCATGAACTTCAACCCTCTGAGAACTATAAGTCTAATGCTTCTTTTGTAAGTCATCTTGTTCATGGCGTTTTGTTAGCAAAGGAAAAGATATTTCCATCTACGTGTATCTTCTTCAGTTCAGTTTTTGGTGTCTTTAGATATTCATTATGATGTTCTCCTTTTAGGTTAGGTACTTCTAAATATTTTATTTCTTCATTTCTTTATCTATTAGTTTGTTGTTTTATGTATAAAGTGATTATTTTTAATGTTGCTTTTATATTTTTCTACTTTGATATGACATTCTGGTGGAGTATTTAGGGTCTCATGCCATCTGTAATTCAATTTCTTTCTATCTTATTTATACCCTGTAATTTTTTTCAAAATAAATCTTTGAGCACTATACATCTTCTCCTACTGAGGCCAGACAAGGCAGACAAGCTAGAGGAAAGAGATCTAAAGGCAGGCAACAGAGTCAGAGTTAGCCCTTTTCCCATTGTTAGGGTACTCACATGATGACCCTGCTTCACATCTGCCACATATGTGTAGGGGGTTTAGGTCAGGCCCATATAAGCCCTTTGGTTGGTATTTTTGATGTCTAGATTTTTTTAGTTCTCTATGTATTTTAAATATCAGATCTTTGTCAGGTATGTAGTTTATAAAATATTTTTCCATTCTGTAGCCTGATACATTGTCCAAATGATAGCATACTTTATCATACAGAACCTTTCAGTTGTATGAGGTCCCATTTTTTAAGTTTTGTTTTTAGTGCCCATTCTATGGGTGTTCTGCTCAGGAACACTTTTCCTGTGCCAATGAGATCATTACTTTTTTCCATTTTCTCTTTTATCAGGTTATGTGCACCAAATCTTATGATAAGATCTTTGATTTCCTTTTGGAGTTGAATTTTATTGAGATTGATAAGTATAAGTATAAAATTATTTGCATTCTTCTACATACAATGATCTTCTTTTAACAGCACCATTTTTTGAAGATGCTGTCTTTTTTTTGCCAGTATGCATTTTAGGTTTCTCCTCCTCCTCCTCCTCTTTCGTCTTCTTCTCCTTTGTCTTCTTCTTCTAAACAGATGTCCCCAGGAATATGAACTTATGTCTGGATCATCAGTTGGATTCCGTTGATCACAAGTGTGTCTTTTTTATACCATTACCATGCTGTTTTTTATTATTGTACCTTGGTTATGGTTCTTATTATGTGCCATGTGGTATTTCTTTTCTGGGACACTCTACTTACTGTTTTATGTGTTTCTTTTACCTTGATATACACCTCCTTCTTTAGGTTAGGAAATTTCTCTTGTAGGATTTTGTTGAAAATATTTTCTCTGGAAGAGGGGGAAGAAGGTTCAAAGGAACCAGAGACGTCAAGGATACCACAAGAAAACTTAGAGAGTCAACTAATCTGGGCCCATGGGGGCTCATAGAGACTGAACCACCAACCAGAGAACATGCATGAACCAGAGCTAGGCTTTACACACATATGTAATTTTTCTGCAGTTCGGTCTTCATTTGAGTCTCCCAATAGAAGGCAGGAGCAGGGGCTGTCTCTGACTCCGTTGCCTGCCCTTGGATCTCCCTCCACTAAATAGGCTGCCTTGTCTAGCTACAGTAGGAGAAGAGGCACCCTACATCTACAATTTGATATCCAAAGGCTGGCTGACATACATAGGAGGCCTCCCCTTTGCTTCAGAGAAAGGGAGGGCAGGAGGATACGGGGAGTTTAGGAGAAAAGGAGGAACTGGCAGAAGAGGAAGGCGAGAAACTGAAATCTGGATGCAAAGTAAACACCTTAATTAATTTTTAAAAATAAATAAAGAAGAATACTAAAGTAAAACCACTCTTTAAATTTTTTTTAATCCTTTTAGTTTTATTTTTCACAAATGGCATATTTAATTTCTGTTAGTTAACATAACCAGAGAAATGATTTTTCATGCTAAAATCCACAGACCCAAAGAAGCTAAGTTACAAGGATGGCCCAAGGGAGGATGCTTGAATCTCACCCAGAAGGGGAAATAAAATTGGCATTGGCAGTAGATGTAGGGAGGGAACTAAGTAGGAGATGAGATGGGAAGGGGAACAGGTGTGGGTATTAGGAGTAGATAGATGGGGGAGAAGGAGCTTGGGCTAGTGAGAAAATAGAAATGGGATGTGGGGGGGCATCTCTGGAATCTGCCAGAAACCTGGGATAGGTGAGCTCTCAGGAAGTCTATGGGGTTCACCATAGCTGAGACTCCTTGAGCAGGGGATATAGAGCCTGAAGTGGCTACCTCCTGTAACCATGCAGGACTTCCAGTAGTGTGATAAGGATGCTAAACCACAAAAAAAAAAAAAAAAAAAAAACTTCCACCCAAAATTTATTCTGTCTACAAGATGTTTAAGTACAAAGATGGAGAAAAAGTTGAGGATATGGCCAACCAAAGACCGGTCCTATTTGAGAACCATACCATGGGAAAGAACCAATCGCTTATACTATTAATGTTACTCTTTTATGCTTGTAGACAGGAGCCTAGCATAACTCCTCTGAGAAGATTCACCCAGAAGCTGATGGAAACAGATGCAGAGACCCACAGCCAAACATAAGACAGAGCTCAGGAAAGTGATATGGAAGAATTGGGAGAATGATAAGGAAGCTAGAGGGGTTGACTCCACAAGAAAACTTATAACATCAACTCCCCTGGGCCCGGGGGGGGGGGGGCTCATAGAGACTAAGCCAACAAACATGGAGCATGCACGAAATGCTGGTCCTAAGTCCACTGTACATATGTAGCAGATGTGCAGCTTTCTCTTCACCTGGATCCCCCAACAGCTGGGACAGGTCCCTCTCTGACTCTGATGCCTGCCTTTGGATCCCTTTCCCCTAACAGGGCTGCCTTGTCTGGCCTCAGTGGGAGAAAATGAGAGGATGCACTTAGATCTGCAGCAATTTAATGTACTGGGTGTGGAGGATGGTACCTTAGGAGACCTCTCCCTTCTCTAAGGACAACGAGAGGAAAGAATGGGAAAAGGGGTCTTCGATCAGGGGTTGGGTGAGGTGGGTGTGGAGTGGAAGGAGTGAGGGCACTTGCTGCAATGTGGATGTAAAGTGAATAAATAAATTTAAAAAGATTGAAACAAATAAACAACAACTAAAAACAAACAAACAAAGAAAAAAAACCCAAAAAGCTACAGTAAAAGACACAAATAGCAGGGCAAGGTGGCATACACCTTAAACTCCAACACTCAGAGAGGCAGAGGTAGGCAAGTCTCTGTCAGTTCAAAGCCAGCCCAGTCTACATAGCTAGTCCAGGACACTCAAGTCTATACAGAGAAACTCTATCTGGAAAACAAAACAAAACAAAAAGACAAAAATAAAGCTTATAAAACAGTTGAACACACAGGATAAAGGGAGCAGTTTTTTTTAACTATGATGTTTAGTTTGATTTTCCAAAACTTTCTTTAAAAATACCTTACTTCAGGGCCAGCAAGATGACTCCGTGGGTAAAGTGCGTACCAACAAAGCCAAAACCTGAGCCTTGTCCTACGTGATACGGGAGAGCACTGATTTCCATAAGTTCTGCTCTGATTTTAAAACATTTATACTGTGATGTGTACACACACACACACACACACACACACACACACACACACACACATGAAAAAAATGCTATTTTAAAAACTAGTTACTTCAAGGACTCCAAGATGGTAGCAACAAGTGAACACCTTTTCTGAATGGCAGAGGATCCAAAACTCCAAAACTGAAGCTGAAGCCAGAGGATTGACTTTGAGGCTTTCCTCCTTAGAAGTGACAACCTGTGAGCTGGGAGAGATTGGATCCAGCCCTCCCCATGAGTGTCTCCAGGGTCTGAGAGTGGTGACCTATCCACGCCCCACATTGTCGGCTGCATCATGACTTGCTCTGGTAGCTTCTCAGTGGCAGCAGCAGAGGTGGGGAATATATAACCCCAGGTATGGGGAGACTCTAACTGCCAAACAGGGGACACAAATCTGCGAGTACAAAACTGTGGGCTCCCTGAGCTTACCACATACATCTTCAAATGAGTGCACATGGGCCCTCTGTGCGTACCAGACGCACCTGCCAATGAGTATGTCTGCAAGAGAGTGAACACAGAGCCCCAGATCCCCCAGGGCCCCTCTACACTAGCCATCAGACATCGGATCACTCCCTTCCACACCTCCACTGTGGGCAACACTGGTAAAGGGATCACTGGTAAAGCATTCTCAACATTGAAGCCCCTGTTAAGTGGGCCTCCCAGGGGAGTCCAGCCACATAATTCTTGGAAACAATTCCTGGAGCCAACATGGGGCATCATAGACACATCTGAGAGCTTGGAACACAATGCCTAGACAGTCCTGTGGCCCACTGAGCCATTTAGGACACCTGTGGATACACACTGTGCCCTTGAACCACACCGGCGCCTGCACCACAGCCTTCTCTTAAGATCTTCCATTACACTCCACGCTTCCAGGCAGGCACACTTCCATGCATGCTCCTGAGTTTTCTTACATGCACCTGCATCATTTCTCCCTTAGCGGCAAATGAAACACTAACACCAAATCTCAAACCTATGCACCTCTCTAATCTTCCTGAAGAATACTCCAGACTCCAGAGACAGACGGACCCAGTCTGCAGTACAGACTCCAAGAACAAACAGCAAAGGTTATAGATCATCAGATGGCTAGAAGCCAACAAAAGAATATATCCAACAAAAATCAGGACATCATGGTTCACCATCAACACCCAAAAGCAATAGATATTTTAATTCATTAGAAACACAGGAAAATTATTTAAAATCCATGGTATCCAGTTATTAGAGGTACATAAAGAGGAAACAAACCAAAAATTAGATGCCATCATAGAATGACAGGAATCCAATTCAAACAGATAAAGGAAATAGTGCAGGACATGAAAACAAAATTAGAATCAATAAAGAAAATGCAAACAGAAAAAAAAAACAAAACTGGAGCTGGAGACCTTAGAGAAGAGATTAGGAACCACAAATGTAAGCATTACCAACAAGACACATCTCTCCAAGAAAAATACATCTCTCCAAGAAAAAATAAAATTGGAAAAGTCCCAAACACAAAACTTTGAAGAAATCAAGGACACCATGAAAAGATGAAAGCTAAGATTAATGGGAACAGAAGAAAAAGGAGCTTCCAGGCTTCAAGGTCCAGAAATAATTTTCAAGAAAATAAAAGAAGACAGTTTTCTCAAATAAAAGAAAGATATCCTTGAAAATACAAGAGGCCTACAGAACACCAAATAGACTAGAACAGAAAAGAAATTCCTCACCCCACATAATAGTCAAAACACTAAATCTACAGAACAAGGAAAAAGTATTAAAAGCAGCAAGGGCAAAAAGCTAAGTAATATATAATGGTAGACTTATTAGGATCACACTAGGTTTCTCAACAAAAACTATGAAAACCAGAAGGGTCTGGGCAAACGTCATGCAGACTCTAAGAGAACAAAGATGACAACCTAGACTACTATACCCAGCAAAAGTTTCATTCAACATAAATGGAGAAAACAAAATATTCCATGACAAAACTAAACTTGATATCTACAAAGCAACCCGGCCCTACAGAAGATACTGGAAGAAAAACTCCTATCTATCAAAGCCAACTACAGTAAAGAAAGCACAGAGCATGAATAAACTCAGAACAAAAAATTAATAGAAAACAAGCATACTAACACACTATTATCACCACCTCCACAATAAAAGCAACTAACCTTCATTAGTCACTATTATCTATCAACATCAACAGAATCAACTCTCCAATAGAAAGACACAGACTAACTGAATGGTTGCAGAAATGGGTTTCCAACATTCTGTTGCATCCAAGGCACACCTCTGCAAAAAAGACAGACACTACTTTAGAGTAAAGGGCTGGAAAAAGGCTTCTCAAACAAATGGACACAGAAAACAAGGTGTCAAAGCTATTCTAAAATCTAATAAAATAGACTTTCAACCAAAATTAAGCAAAAAAGAAGAGAAGGGACACTTCATTCTCATAAAGAAAAAATCCACCATGAGGACATAACAGTCCTGAACATCTATGCCCCAGATACAAGAGCACCTGCATTTGTAAGTGAAACATTTTTAAAATTCAAATCACACATTGATCCAACACCTTAATAGTGGGAGACTTCAACACTCCACTCACACTACAAGGGACAGATCATCTAGACAGAAGCATAAAAAGGGAAATAATGACACTTACAGAGATTCTAAATCAAACAAATCTAATAGATCTCTACAGAACTTTCACCCAAACTCAAAATAGTATACTTTCTTCTTAGCACCCCACAGAACCATCTCCAAAACTGAACATATAGTCAGACACAAAGCAAGTCTCACCAAATACAAAAGATCAAAATAAACCTTTGTATCTTATCAGACCACCATGGCCTAAAACTAGACCTCAACAATGACAGAAATAATAAAAAGCCTATACACACATGGAAACTAAACAACTCTCTACTCAGTGACAGCTGAATCAGGGGAGAAATTAAAAAAAAAAAAGAAATTAGAGACTTCCTAAAATTGAATGAAAATGAAGTCACAAATTAACCAAAATTGTGGGACACAATGAAAGCAGTGCTAAGAGGAAAGTTCATAGCACTAAACACCTTCAGAAAGAAGTTTGAGACATATCATACAAGCAACTTAATGGCAAATCTGAAAGCATTAGAGAATTTAAAAAAGCAGCAGACACACCCAAGAGGAGTAGACAGTTAGAATTACTCAAACTCAGGGTTGAAATCAATAAATTAGAAACAAATAAAAGAATTCAAAGAATCCATGAAAACAAGAGCTGCTTCTTTGAGAAAATCAACAAGATAGATAAACCCTTATCCAAACTAACTAAAAGGCAGAGAGGTACTGTCCAAATCTGCAAAATCAGAAACAAAAGGGGGCACATAATAACACTGAGGAAATTCGAAGAATCTTTAGGTCTTACTTCAAAAGTCACAATATTTGAAAAGCTAAAGAAATGGACAATTTTCTTGACAGATTCCATTTTTCAAGGATAAATCAAGATCAGGTAAATAGATTAAACAGTCCTCTGTTGCCCAAGGAAATAGAAGCAGTTATCAAAAGTCTTCTTGCCAAAAAAAAAAAAAAAAAAAAAAAGCCCAGGGCCTGATGGTTTCAGAGAAAAATTCTACCATACCTTCAAAGAAGAGCTAACACCAATACACTTTAAGCTTTTTCACAAAATAAAAACACAAATTCCCAACAAAAAAAGAGAACTTCCGTGCTTTCTACCTAGCATGGTCCAGGTCTGGCAGCACCTTCACTGTGTTTCTGGTATACTTGAATGTGAGTTGCCTACCTCAGATCAGTCCTGCTCCCCCACCTGGTTACCTCCCAACCCTAATTCATGGAGCACGGGGCCAAGCACAGCCCAGGGCTCACTGTGCTGTCTTGGTGTTTTCTGCCTACCTAAACACAAGGCCTGAAGGTCCAGAAGTGTTTCCTTACATCAACCAGACCTCGGATCACTCCCCTTTCCCCAAGAGTAATGTCTGAACCAGAGGCAGCACCCCAAGCACAATCCATGATTCTTCTGTTCTCCATGTAGAGACCAGCTGGACAATACCAACATACAGGGTCCTATGTCCAAGATGGAGGAGCCAAGCTAAATCTGCGTGCCACGAGCTCAGTGTCTGCTAGTCCAGCAAACAGCCAAATCTGAATACATAATGTCAACACCTTTTTTTGCACATTTGTTACAGTGTTTGACCCAGTAATACAAATGCCCACTCATAATCTACCTGATCTACCTGACTTATCCCAGGCTTAGCCAGCAGAGAAGACCTCCAGCTCATGGTCCTTCATCCTGAGGAGGCCGTAGTAAGGCAGAGCAATATTCAGCTCAGAACCCACTCCCTGCTCACTACTTATCTACTTGACAGACCTGGTAGAAGGCCAACAGAGGCAAGCTATACTTGGGCTCCAACCTACATCATCTCTCTATCATCCTGAGGAAGCCAGTGTGGGACCCTGAGAAACATTCAACTTAGAGCTCTCTCTGCCAACTCCCTAACTCTCTGACCATGAGAGACCACCAGACCTGCCGATAGCAGAGACATCAAGATAGGTAGGTGTCAGTGTACAAACACAAACAACAAATCACAAGACCATTTGACATTACCAAAAATCAGTGGTCCAACTACAACAAGCCCCGGAGATACGATCACACCCAAAGCACAAGAAAAATATTTTAAATCTGAAGTTATGAAAATAATAGATGCCTTAAAAGAAGAAAAGACATCCCTCAAAATAGTACAGGAAAATACATTGAAACAGGTGAAAGAATTGAACAAATCCCTTAAACAAATACAAGAAACTACAAACAAACAGGAGAAGGAAATGTATAAAATAATTGAAGACCCAAAAATGGAACTAGAAGCAATAAAGAAAACACAATCTGAGGCAATCCTGGAGATGGAAAACCTAGGGAAGAGAACAGAAACTACAGACACAAGCATCACCAACAGAATACAAAAGATGGAAGACAGAATCTCAGGCACAGAAGACAGTGATACATCAGTCAAAAAAAATGTCAAATTTAAAAAGCTCCTGACACTGAACATCGTAGAAATCTGGAACACTATGAAAAGACCAAACCTAAGAATAGAAGGAGAAGATGTCTGGCTCGAAGACCCAGAAAATGTTTTCAACAAAATCGTAGAAGAAAACTTCCCCAACCTAAAGAATGTAATGCCTATAAACATACAAGAAGCTTACAGAACACCAAGTAGCTTGGAGCAGAAAAGAAAATCATCCTGCATGTAATAATCAAAACACAAAATGTAATGAAATTGTTAAAATCTGCAAGGAGAAAAGGCCAAATCACATATAAAGGCAATTGCACCTGTTAGAATTGCACCTGACTTTTCAATATAAACTCTAAAAGCAAGAAGGTTCTGGGCAAATATCTTACAGACACTAAGAGACCACAAATGTCAGCCTCAACAACTATAACCCACAAAACTTGTAATCACTATAGAGGAGAAAAACAAGATATTCCACAACAAAAACAAATTTAAACAGTACCAACACCAATTCCAGCCCTACAGAAGATACTAGAAGGAAAAATGAAGGAGGCAAACTACACCCAGATAAACACAAGTAATAAATAACACCATATCAGTAAAACCAAAAGGAAGGGAATCACACACATACTCTACCACCACCAACATCAAATTAACAGGAAGTAGCAACCATTGGTCATTAATATCTCCGTACATCAATGGCATAAACTCCCCCAATAAAAAGACACAGGGTAACAGAATGGATTTGAAAACAGGACCCATCATTCTGCTGCATACAAGAAACACACCGAGACAAAAAGGGTAGACACTACCTCAGAGTAAAGGGCTGAAAGATGGTTTTCCAAGCAAATAGACCCAAGAAGCAAGCTGGAATTGTCATTCTAATAGCTAATAAAATAAACTTTCAACCAAAATTAGTCAAAAGAGACGGGTAATGGCACTTCATATTCATCAACTGAAAAATCCACCCAGATGACATCTCAATTCTGAACACCTGTGCCCCAAATGAAAGGGCACCCACATTCATAAAATAAACATTACGAAAGCTTAAATCACACATCGAAACCCTCACATTAATAGTGGGAAATGTCAACATCCCACTCACTCCAGTGGACATATCATCAGAACAAAAACTAAATAGGGAAATAATAAAACTAAGAGATGTCAAGAATCAAATGGATCTAACAAATATCTACAGAACATTTCACACAAACACAATGAATATATCTTCTCAGTATCTCACAGAACCTTCTTCAGAATTGACCATATACTCTGTCACAAAGCAAGCCTCAACAGATAGAAGAAAATTGAAATAACCCCTGTGTCTTGTACCATGCATTAAAGCTGAAACTCAACAAAAACAGAAAGTCTAACTCATGGAAACTGAACAACTACTTACTCAATGACAACTGGGTCAGGGAAGAAATAAAGAAGAACTTAAAGACTTTCTAGTATTCAATGAAAATGAAGGCACAACATAACCAAACTTATGAGACAGAATGAAAACAGTGCCAAGAGGAAAGTTCATAATAATAAGAGCCTTCATAAAGAAAATAGAGAGATCCCATAGTAGTAACCAAGCAGGACTCCTGAAAGCTCTAGAACAGAAGGAAGCAAACACACTGAAGAGGAATAGACAACAGGAAATAATCAAACTCAGGGCTGACATCAATAAATTGCAAACAAAGAAAACTATACAAAATATAAACAAAACAAAGAGCTGTTTCTTTGAGAAAATCAACAAGATAGACAAACCCTTAGCCAAACTAAGAGGCAGAAAGAGAGTATCCAAATTAACAAAATCAGAAATGAAAAGCGGGACATATCAGTCAGTGAGGAAATCCAAAAAGTCATTACATCTTACTCTAAAAGCCCATATTCTACAAAATTGGAAAATCTAAAGGAAATGGACTAATTTCTTGATAGGTGTTACCTACCAAAGTTAAGTCAAGAGCAGGTAAACAGTTGAAGCATTCCTATAACCCCTAAGGAAATGGCATATATCATCACCAGTCTCTCAACCAAAAATGCCCAGGACCAGATGGTTTTAGATCAGAATTCTACCAGAAATTTGCAGAAGAGCTCATACCAATACTCCTCACACCATTCCACAAAATATAAACTAAAGGAACATTCCCATACTCATTCTATGAAGCCACCGTCACTCTGATACCCAATTCACACAAAGAAAGAGAATTCCAGACCAATTTCACTCATGAACATTAATGCAAAAACACTCAATAAAGTACTGGCAAACCAAATCCAAGAACACATCAAATATATCATCCACTATGATCAAGTAAGCTTCATACCAAGTATGCAGAGATGGTTCAGTATTCAAAAATACATCAAGTAATGCACCATATAAACAAACTTAAAGAAAAAAATCACATAATTATCTCATTAGATGCAGAAAAAGCCTTTGATAAAATCCAACACCCTTTCATGATTAAAGTCTTGGAGAAATAAGGAATACAAAGCTCATACCTAAACATAATAAAGGGTAAAAACAGCAAGTCGATAGCCAACATCAAATTAAATGGAAAGAAACTCAAAACCATTCCACAAAGTCAGGGACAAGTCAAGACTGCCCACTCTTTCCATACCTCTTCAATATAGTACTTGAAGTTCTAGCTAGAGTATTAAGACAACTAAAAGAGAGCAAGTGGATATAAATCAGGAAGGAAGAAGTCCATATATCTCTGTTTGAAGATGATATGATTGTATACATAAGAGACCCCAAGATTTCCACCAGAGAACTCCTACAGCTGATAAACAGCTTTGGCAAATGACTGAATACAAGATTAATTAAAAAAAAATCAGTAGCTCTCCTGTACACAAAGGACAAATGGGCAGAGAAAGAAATTAAGGAAATACACCTTCCATAATATCCTCAAATGATATAAAGTATCTTGGTGTAACTCTAATCAAACAAGTAAAAGACCTGTATGACAAGAACTTGAAGATGCTGAAGAAAGAAATTGAAGAAGATATCAGAAGATGGAAAGACATCCCCATGTTCATGGATCTTCAGGATTAACAGTAAAAATGGCCATGTTTTCAAAAGCAATCTACAGATTCACTGCATTCCCATCAAAATACCAACATAATTCTTGACAGACTTGAAAGAACAATTCTATACTTCATACAGAAAAACAAAAGAACAAGAATTGCTAAAACAGTCCTATAAAATAGAAGAATTTCTTGAGAGGGAAGGAGGAGAGAGGGATGGTAAGACTGGGAGAGGAGAAGGGATGGAGCAATCAGGATGTAAAGTGAATAAAAAAGAAAGAAATGAAAAACACATATTGTGTAATTATTAAAACACTGGAAGGAAATTAAAGCAAATCAAGTAAATGAGAAAATAGCTTCTTCCATGGATAAACGGAATTAATACTGTAATGCTGGCCATAGTACCCAAATTATTTGCTATGTTCAATACAATTCCTATTAGAGCCTACCTGGCTTCTTTTAGAAATTAACAAACTAAATACAAAATTTTTGTTAGATTGCAATAGAGTCAGAACACACGAAACAGTCTTGAAAAAGAACAAAGTTTTAGGATTCATTTTTCTATATTTTCAAATTTTTTAGGCTGCCAAAGTAATATTTAAATAGGTATAGTACTGGTATAAAAACAGATATTTAGGTCAATGGAATAAAAGGGTCCAGAAAGAAGCTTAAGTAGTATCTATGGAAAACTCTTTTTGGATAGGAGTTCCAAGATCATTTAGAGAATTATGGTAGGACAAGAGGTTACCATCAAAACATAGAAGTTGGGTGCTTAGCTCACATTCTCTAACTCAAAATGGACCAAAGACTGAATCAGTGACTGTTAAAGCTATTAATTCTTTGAAGATGATGTGTGTGGTGTGTTCCTATAATCCTAACACTCCGAAAGTAGAAGTGGGAGGACCACTGAAACTACAAGGCCAAACTGCTATACATAGTGAGTTCCAGGTCAGTCAGTACATTTCCTGTCTCAAACCATTACAAAATGCTAATAATAAAATCATTGAAGAAAGCATAAGATGAAATCTTCATGACCTCCTAATGGAAACCTATTCTTAGTTATGGTTACAAAATCAAAACCAAGTCCACTGCATTGAAAAAAAAATTGAATATGCTTGTGCTTATATAGGACATCACCCCAAAATGAAGAGACACCACTGCAAAATGCAGAGACAACACAGAGAACTGGAGAAAGATTTTCAAATTAGATGTATTATCTAGAGCTTGTCTACAATATATTCACAAATCATGAAAAAGACAAGGCAATTCAATTTTTCATCATGGAAATTCAAGTCAGAACCACAATAAGACAGCACATTGTAAGAAAAATAAATCAGTAAATAACCAGTATTGCCGATGACTGGAAGAAATTGAAGCCTTCATACCTTGCTGATCAGATTATACAGTGTACTACTGCTTTGCTGAACAATTTGGCAATTTCAAAACAGTATAATAAAGAAGGGCTCGGCAATTTCATGGCTAGTTATATACCAAGTTAAAATGAGTATGCACGTTGACAGGAAAACACATACATTCATAGTAGTGTTTATTCAAAATAGCATGAAGGTGGAAGCAATCCTTATGTCTATCAACTGATGAGTGACTAAACCAAATCTAGTATAACCATTTAGTGGGATATCATTAAGACATGAAAAGGAATGTTATAACATGAATCTACGTAAGATTATGCTGTGGTAAAGGTGACAGCTCTAACAGGTAACATGGGTTTGGAGATCTTCTCTGCCATCACTCCATTAGGTAGGTGGCTTTTCTCAGCTCTCACCACATGCCTGTTGCAGGATATTTGGTTCCAAAACTGTGAACTGTAAAAATCTGGTTTTTGTAAATAGGTGAATGTGATGTGGCTCAACCCTAACATACACTTTTAATCCTAGAACTTTTCATATATAAAAGTTAATAAAGTTAACTCTAGATCAAGAGACAGAGCAAGAAACCAGCTAACAAAGATTAACAGAAAGGAGGGACTTTGAGAGAAGAATATTTAAGACGGCATGGAAAAGAAGAGGCTTTAGCTCTCTAGCTCTTGGACTTCTAGCTGTGGGCTTTTTCCTCCTGGGCTGTTGGGTAAGTTTGAAGGCCTTTTCTTCCTGGGCCATAAATAAACTGAGCTAGGAAGATTTTAGCTTTGGAGTTTTGGTCTTTTCCTACTGAGAAGTGAGCTGAGTAGCAAGACGAGCCTAGTGCTTCCTCTGCCTCTCTAAGATAGTAGGTTTTCACCCAAGCATCTGGCTCCTGAGTCTTCATTGGGAAAATAGAACAGTAAGAGTTTCCATATTTTTTATAGCAACACATGTCTGAACAATCCTGTCCTGATCCATATACTTGGACTTGTGCTCAAGCCACTGGCCAATGACACTTGTCCTTTTTCTTACCAGTAGGGCCTGCAGTATCAAGCTTTTCTACTCCTTTTTTCAAGTCCATTGTGGACAAAGATATAGTCATGGATATACTCAACAATGACCTTAGCATCTGTGGAAACCTCCATTTTATGTGGCATGAACTCCGTATCAAACTAACTGACATCAATGTCACCCATCCTGAGAAATATTGTCAAATGTTATCAATGAAAAGCTGATTCATCCTAGGCTCAAGGATCTGCTCCCTGCAGAGGCCAGTAGACAAGGTGGACACATGGTTGTCAGATGGTGTAGCAAACAAGCAATAAAGAAAGCCCTGCAGCACAAACAGTGGTGTCCCACCTTTCCCACTGGTGACCCATAACTCATGGCCCAAGTAAGAATACCTTTCCCAATAACTGAAGTACATTTTATTTTCTAATTAACAATGTTTTGTTTTCTTTTTTTAATTGAACAGATAAGAGGAATAATAGGAACAGCTATTCTCTGTCGGGGGAAAAGATATTAAGAAAGCTGGGGACCTGCAAATTTTTCCCAGTTCCCAACACCTGAGTATCTCACTCCTTCCCTGAGGATAGTAGGAGTTTCCTGGGTCTTCTCTGGGTAGTATGTGATATATTTGGGGGATGGGAAGATTAATGATTTCTTCTGTTGGGAGAAGAGTGTGTGACAGAGTCTCTCTAGATAGCCCTGGCTGTCCTGAACCTCACTATATACAACAGGCTGACCTCAAACTAACAGAGGTCCACCTGATTTTCCCTTCTAAGTACCAGAATTCAATGCATGGGTGGACCACCACTTCCAGCAATAATTGTTCTTAAAGTAGTGTTAGAGAGGAGGGCATCAAGTAAAGTGCATGAAGTCTGTCCCCTCTCCCTGTCTCTTTCCTTCCCACTATCCATTCTTTCCTCCATCCCTCCCTCCTTCTCTCCCTACTTTCCCTTATGAAAGATCTGTAGCCAGATTTGTGACCTCAATCTCCAGTTCTTGAGGGTTAGAAGGCATGCACTACCGTGCCCAGACAGTTTTCTAAATATGACCATTATGTTATTAGTGAACACAAATTTTTAATATAATTTTTTATAAATTACAGTTTATTCATTTTGTATCCCAGCTTTTGCCCCCTTCCTCATCCTCTCCCAATCCCACCCTCCCTCCCTCATCTTCTCCCATGCCCCTCCCCAAGTCTACCAACAGGGGAGATCCTCCTCCCCTTCCATCTGACCCTAGCCTGTCAGGTATCATCAGAACTGGTTGCATTGTCTTCCTCTGTGGCCTGGTAAGGCTGCTCCCCCATCAGGAGGAGATGATCAAAGACCCAGCCACTGAGTTCATGTCAGAGACAGTCCCTGTAAATCTGGGCACAGGTGTCTTTTCTGAGACCAATACTCCAAACAAGGACCATGTATGGAGATAACCTAGAACCTCTGCACAGATGTAGCCCAAGGCAGTTTAGTCTCCAAGTGAACGTACTTTTTAAAAAGAGAAAAAAATGTCACTGTATATTGTCCTTGATGTCATACATGGGCTCAGCAATTAAAGTAATAAGGATCAGTGTACTCTCCCCACACAACAAATGACACTTCTGGAGAACTGAGTGGTCTGAAGTTGGTATGACTTTATTCCTACTGGGGAACTATAACAGAGAAACCTACCATCAATTTGAGGGTGCTCTGGAAACTGGGGTAAGACAGATACTCTTTCAATCATCCTACGCTACTCTTGTCCCTAGAAAATATATCACTTTCTTATTCACCAAACTTAGGTTGAATTTTAGTTTTCTACAAAACACTTTGTTTGGGGTGGTGTGAATACATAGACAAATGGGGCTCTGGAAACTCTCTATCTGGCATCTAAGTAAATGGGGCACATAAGTAACCTCCATAAGACCCAAGAACTAGACCTCAGGTTTTATGAATAAGGTCAGATGAAAAACACCCTCTGGGTGAAAAAAAAAATAAAAATAAAACAAAAGAACTTAGCCTTGTAGAGAAGATGACTAACAGTTTTTAATCATGCTGTGCATTGAGATACTTAGAAGCCATTAGGGTCCCATGAAAAAAAAAAAAGACCAGTCTGCAGATGGAGAGGCTGTATTCCAGCAGCAGGCACTTTATTATGCAAATGATTGGCATCACTGGGAGACCTTCTCCATGAGAATTATTCTGAATGCACTTTCTACAGCCCTGCCTTTGGCTTCTGGCCTGCTAGAGACTTCTTGTCTTCTGACTTATCCTGTGCTGTCTTTTGGTTCTGCTATCTGATTTTTGTCACATTTCCAGCAACTCTTGCTTCTTGAAGTAGTCTTTGTTAGATTACACAGATTTTTTTTACAGCTTCCTAGTCCCTAACTGAACTTTTATGTGTTACTCCCAGCCCCTCCTAGTATTCTCCTATCCTCTGGTGTACTTGGCACAAAGAGGAAGTATTCTAAAATGAGAATCACCTTCCCAATAATCTGATCTAAAATGAATGATATCCCTACATCAAAATATGGAGTACAGAAAATAAGCATTGTAGCTTCATAGGCAGGGACAGAGTGGTATTAATTTGACCTCTGGCCCATGTGTCCTAGAAATTTGGGCAAACATAAAAACGGCTCCATCAGGCAACCGAAGCTATTCTAGCAATCTGACTCCTTATACTCTGATCCTTATAGTAGTTGTTCCATTGTACTTACATAGCCTCTTAGGTCATCTTTTCTCCAAGCAAAAGTAGTGTTGTTCAATTAATTTTTTAAGTAAGTGCTCTACCTCTTAGCTACACCTCCACTCTGCTGTTTACCTGCTGTTCTGTTTCTTGCCATAATTTAATAAATCATCACCTGACCTGCAGTGATTCAGTAGTCCCTGAACCTTAGTCTCCAGTTTCAACTCTAGGTAACTTCCTGGTCTTAGATTCTTTCAAACAAACCTTTGAGGCTTCTGTGGAAAGACCTACTGGCCCAGCTTTCTGAAGATTCTATAAAATTTAACCAACTATTATTTCATAAGAAGTGGACTTTACTAGAAATTAAGATGAAATGCCAAGAAAGGTGGGCCAAAAAGTGATTAACATGCCTTCATGTAAAGGGAAGTCAGAGCCAAAAAGATATCACAGGGGAAGTATATCAGCCTTTAAAGAGCATTTATTCATTTTGGAAAACCCTTTTCAAGTTATAAAAGTCATACTTGCTTAACATTGAAAACTTTAGGTGTTAATATTTAAGCAGCCTGCTTCTGAGTTGCCTAGCAACATATGATGTCAACATGTGTCATCCTTCAGGTAGCCACATCTGGCAGGTGTCTTTCATTTGCTCCATAAAAGTTTCAACCTGCCACTTTGTCACTCTCTTACTTTCCTGCTCTTGTGCTTTTTTCTTTTCTCCTCCTCTTCCCCTCTCTCTGTCAGGGCACCCCCTCCTCCCACCA
Organism: Psammomys obesus; assembly: GCF_907164565.1. Taxonomy (NCBI): domain Eukaryota; kingdom Metazoa; phylum Chordata; class Mammalia; order Rodentia; family Muridae; genus Psammomys; species Psammomys obesus. The sequence continues at coordinate 4,072,113 of NW_026589447.1, read as the reverse complement.
TGTCTTTCTCTCCCTCTCCTTCTCTCTCTTTCTCCTACCCTGCCCACAGAAGTCTCTGTGACCCCCTAATCTTTCACTTAATAAAACCTCCCAAGTAGAACCAGTCACGTGTCATTATTTATGAACTCACCATATACCTCTGCTGCACAATCCTAACTAACATTGGTTCTTTGGCCAAATAAGTGCTTTCAGCAGTCATGTGTGCTGGTTGTTTTAGGCGCCAGCGCTGCCATCAGAGCTGCTGGAAATCTATTTCATTTCAAATCCGAACATGACCCACTTTCCAACTACCAGATTGCTACCTTTGACATGCAACACAGGCTGCAATGGTGAATTCCCCTTATTGGTCAGCATAAACATCTCTCTTGGTTGAGGAAGACTGACTATTGAATGTACTTTCTGGTACCTTTTGAGACAGAGGAATCCCCTACCACGTCTTTCATTGGCCACTGTTGACCCTTTTTGCTAACCTCCATTTACGGTTTCCTTTTCTCTTGAGTGAGATTTTTCCCTCTACTAGTATGGCTTCGCACCCTCCCCCTCTTGCTCATCTAAGAAAATCCTAGCACTATGTAAGCCTTTGTCTGCTATGGGTGCCTTTGGTCTCTGGCCAATGCTGACAAGCTGTTGGACCAGATAGTACCATATTAATCTACTAAGCCAAACCTTGCCTATGAGATGTCTCTGGCAGGACACTGGCTTCTACCCTCCAAATGGTAGCTGTCCATTCTTTTGTTCCCCCAACATCCCCACTGGGGTGTCTTCTGGAGAATTTTAAAACCCTATGCATGGAACCTGACTTAAAGGCCTCTAAGCTCATATGTCTCATATGTCTCTTGGCCTACATATTTCTTAGATAATGATTCGAAGTGGCCGATTAACAGCACTTTTAAATCCCAATATTTTACGGAATTTTTTTAATCTTATGTTCAAGCATTCTCTCTCCTCCACTTTAACCTTCTCTCTGTTCTTCCTGTTCTCCCACCCAACTTCTTGTAGAGTTTTCTACCTTTGACCCTGGTTCTGACATGCTGCTTCAGCTGCAAAGGACTAGTTGCCATGCTGATTTTTGGATAAGGAGGGCAAGCACGTGGTGTCACTGCCATCTTAACTTAGGGCAATCAAGGACAATCACATGATTGGCAATCATATTGGTAAAAAACAAAACAAAACAAAACAAAAACAAACAAAAAGCTCTGTGGTTTCCCCTGCTGCCAGCTGCTTTTACTATTTTGTTTCCGTCCCACTGTTTTTGGAGCTGCAAGACTACAGTCTCTTATAGGCCCTAAAAAGCCACTGAGCCCTTTCCTACCCCATTCTAAAGCTTTCTCTCTGCCCCTATCCTTTACCAGGCATGAGAATCCCTCTATGAGAACTTGGTCTACTGCTAATAAAACCCTGGGGCCAACCACCAAGTTTTTTGACCTACTGTGCTATTTGATGACGAACCACTAGCTGCATGGTCCAGTTCCATTTTCCCTTTCTCATTAGCAGGAATGAGTTTTTCATATTCTCTCCTCTTTGAGAAAGCTCTGGCTTCTACAGCTATATTTATCCTACTCAAATGTCTAATATCCAGTAATATCCAGTAACACTAAGAGCGGTCAATGAACTAAAAAGCAATTCCCTATTTCTCTTTTCTCAATGTCCTGTTTGTTTCTCTCTGCCTGCTATCCCACTAAATAAAAATACTCTCTGGTTTCTTTTTATACTCTCAAAAAATCTTAAAATTAAACTGTAAACCTTAAGGTGACCACATGGTATGAACAATTTTAATCATATTTAATTATCTGTTTATTTTACCATCTTTTAGACAAGGGCAGCAACAAGTCTTATTTTAAATTGGCATGGATTTTTTTTATAAAAATTCAAAGTTACATTTTACAATACATAAGATTAATCCCTGGTTCAAAATTATTTTTATATAATGCTAAACTTTTAAGGTTATACAGGACTATTCAAATTAAGCTAATTTAAAATATATGTCTAATTGCCTATGTCTTTATCAATTCCTAAATTAATAAATGCTGTTTCTTCCACCATGAACTGCCTATGATCCAGAGTCACCACTAGGCTTTCTGGATAATAGGCTTGATCTAATAAATTCAAATGTAATTTTAAAATTGCTTTATACTATTCTTCTATGTTGTTGGTTTTAAACCTCATAACTCAGTAGTTACTACATACAAGATTTTACCAATACTCTAAATTTAGATGTATTAATTTTATAGGCATTTATTTATGTTAAAACTTGATCATTCTGCTATATCTTCACTAGCAAAAAGTTAAACTATGGTTGGTCTTGTTTTATAAAAATGGTGATATTATTAATCTATAGTTTATAACTTTAAACTTTTATAAGCTTTGAACTTTATATATGCTCAATCATACATGAAACTGTTATACTCTCACTTTAATGGACTATATTTATGAATTTTAAGGCTCTAACTTAAAAAGGACAAAACTTAAAGTCCTAACATTTAATGGTTAAAATTTTCCAGTTAATAGTCAGTCATCTCATAGCTTATGAAGTCATTTAACATGTTCAAAAATATATTTACAATCTTACAGATGCAGACATGGCCTCACTGACATTTTTAACAGCTGAGGATGGTCCCTGAGTCACCTTACAGGATTTGGTAAAAATAGTAAGAGTGGAGTCTTCTGGATAGGCTCATCTACAGCAAGAACTATGCTCCAGACCTTGGTTGCTACTCTGAGGCTGTTGGCATTCCCACACACAAAACAAGAGGTCTTCAATGCCCCATCCCACCAGGGTATAGCCAAAAGTCAACTTTGCTAAGTAACTGTTTTAAATGCAACCAAAGGGGACACTGGTCCCATGGCTGTCTCAACAAGCCACACACTACCTGGCAAGTCAAAATGCTCCCATGCAGGCCTGTCCTCTGTGCCCAGCCATGGAGGCTCAGCCAGCACAACAGCCATAGACACTTCTAGTCTTCAAGCTCCTTGGCCTGGTGGAGGACAAATGGCTCCTATATTCAACTTCAGCTACCTCCACCAGCCTTACAAAGCCAAGATAATGCTGCAGGTCTGTTTTAATATCACAGTTGGGCCCTATCCACATATTGCCAAGTTCTGTCTTGGGTGACTTCAGATGCCATCTCAGTCTTCTTCATATGCAGGAGACCAGGCCTTAAGCCTCAGTGTTAGAGTTGCTATTGTCAGGCCTAGACACAACATGGCTTGTTGCCAGACTCAAAAAACAGGCCTTAGATGTAAATGTTTACCATTCTTTTAACTAAAGAACAATAAATATTCACAACAGTCTCACTTATGTCTGATAAGCGAGACATAGATACATACCTAGATACCTAGATACATACCTAGGTACATAGGCCTAAGGATACAGAAGTTTAAGTTATAAAGCTCCTAAGAAAATGTTTGAGGGTCTAAGAAAGTGTTGTGACATTGGTAAATGCAACTTATAAATGTTTGAGTGTCTAAAAAATGTTTTAAGGTTGGTAAATACTGGTTATCAATGTTGCAATGTCGAAGGTGACTTAAGGTATCCTAAATAGGTAAAAATGTTTAATATTTCCTCCTCTTGCTATGCTACTGTTGCATTGACTGTCCAGAGCTTTGACCTTTACCAATAGCACTCTGATTTATTAATCTAACTCTAATACAAAAACATTCCATGATATCACCCATTGTCATGGTTCCAAACTCAAGATTTTAAATCTCCTTTGGTTCGTCTTTTAAGTATAGACTTAAAAATTGTTTCTCAGTTTGCTAGACTTATGTACATCCAGTCTTCTGGACAGAAAAATAAGTCTCCCTTCCATAATATGTAATCATACTAAAAATCACCTCTTCTAATTCACAAAAGGTTTCTGCCTTTCCAGAGCTCACCTTAGAGAGTATGTTTTTTAACACAAAGGTGTATGTCTACTGCATTTTTTACAATGTATATTTCAGGGCAGATTACAATCGTGATTCTAACATATGTAAAGTTTTATCTCCTATGCAAAACTTAAGATGGATTGTTGTAAGCTGCAGGAAATCTACCTGAGTATACCAGGTCAGCTGGGCTCCAGATAAGTACTGTACTTAATTGCCTATCTCAGAAAGTAGAATTCCTCTTCCTCTCCTTTCCCTGGTTTTGGAACTTCCCTTTCCTGGCTACTCATTGCTACATGCCTAAATGCAATACCGTCTGATTGGTGGTGAGTTTTACCTTTTGGTTGACATTAATACCTGACTACCTGATTGTTACATTTCTACATCGAACACCAGCAGATTGGTGATTCTTTACTTCTGGTTGGTGTGAAAGCTTCTTATCACTAGGCAACCTACATCCAAACCCTTCATCTAGGACAGTCTTCTCCCTTGGATAAGACTTTCTCTCTACAAGCATGGTTTCACTCCTTCCCCATCTTGCTCATCTACAAAATCCTAGCTAGGTAAACCTTGTCTGCTAAGGGAAACTTCCCTTGGTCTCTGGCCCATGTTGACAAGCTGTTGGAAAAGATTGTACCATACTATTCTACTGAGTCAAACCTTGCTCTTGGGAGTCCTTGCTGGGTCACTGATTCCTACCTGCCCAAAGGGAATAGTCCATTCCTGTGTTCCTCCAGATTCTCCTCTGGGATGTCTTCTGGAGAGTTTCAGATTTCTACACATAGCGTCTGCTTTAAGGGCTGCTAAGCTTACACACCTTTATTACCAAACTTGGCCTCAGTTTCCTTAGATGACTGGGCCAAAACCAAATCTTTTTAATTACTGCCAATGATTATGAAAATAGAGGTTCCCTCAGGTAAATGGATTTCCTATGTACAAGTCTCTTTGATCCAAACCTTCCACCTCTGTTCTCTCTCCCAAAAATTTTAAATGTAGACCTAAATAAATTTTCTCCACAATCTACTTTACTTTGTTTTCTGCTTACAGATATGTTCCAGAATCCTGCCAGACCCAGGTGTTTCCTCCATCCAAAGCAGTGCCAAAGCAGATAACTCAGGTGTTCCAGGTCTGACCTCACACACTTCCATCATGCTGGACCTACACTTTTACTCTCAGACCCTGGACAGCATCAAAACAGCCTGTTCTTCCTAGACGTGGCCAACATTTCAGCCTTTTGACCTCTCTACAGCACCCCCAGTGTCAGCAGGAAGTAGCCAAAAGAGAATTTCCACCCGTTATGCACTTAAGAAAAGGCTGAAATGGTGTGCTTCAGGCCCAGGACAAGTAGCCGCAGGTTTTCCCAATGTTCCTCAGTCCCTATCTCTTGCATGGCTGGCAACTCTCTACTGACAACCTTCTACCCTGAACTTTCCAGGGCAAGGGCTTCCAGAACCTCCTCCTCTTGACCATGTAATCTGGACATTTTGTTGCTATTACTTTTTTTCCTCTCCCTCCCTTGCATGGCAACCAAGAGCTGCTTCCAATGAACCTACATTAATGTACTTTAACTTGCTTTATATGAGAAGCAGCCCAAGCTCCTCATTTTTTAATTATAGAAAAAGGGAAGAATGTTAGTATTTAGGCAGCCTGCTTCTGGGTTTGCCTTTGATGTCATCATATGTTGCCCACCAGGTAGCCACACCTGGCAGACTTGGTTCAGTTGTTCCATAAAAGAATCAACGAGCCACTTTGTTGCTCTCTTGACTTCTTGTTCTTGTGCTCTCTTCCTCTCTCCTGCTCTTCCTCTCTCTCTCTGTCATGGCTCCCCCTCCTCCCACCATGTCTTTCTCTCCCTCTCGTTCTCTCTCTCTCCTACACTGTTCAGAGATAGTCTCTGTGACACCCTCCCTCTTTCCTTAACCCAGGTGGAACCAGTCATGTGGTGTGATTTATGAACCCATTGTATAGCCCCTCTGCATAGTCCTAACACTGGGGAACATAGAAAAGCTTAAACAGTAGATAATGATAAAAGTCTAGAAAGCTGAAGAAACCAGGAAGAATCTTGGCAAGATACTCATTCCTGAAGTCTTGGAATAAAGTTTTTGGACATTGTCTGTACTCATATCCAGACATGAAATTAATTGACATATCAATAAGTATCTTGGCATTAAAGCAAACATTTAAGCTTTGGATTTTGTGATATTCACTTATACATTCCCACCTTTAACCTCAGTTTTTCTCAAGATTTAGGCCATATATATGCCTGCATCAGAACTACTCAGAGACATCTGTGTGGATTAACCTCACCAAGGCAGCTGATCCCAGATCCCAGAATATTGAATGGTGATGCCACTTCCATAATCCTGGGATTCAGGCAAAGGCTGGAGAAATGGGTGCTTTTGGGTCTAAAATTGATCCCAGGACACCTCTTGGGTGTCTATGGAAATTTTTCAAACTGTCTGTCCAGATTTTTTTGGAAAGCATGCTTTCACCCCTCCCCCTCTTCCACTTCCTGAGGCTGTGTCTGCACAGTCAACTCCAGGCTCTCCCTACCCCATCCTTAGTCTACCCAACACCAGTCTTCGTAGGTGGAGACTGTGGCAAGCAATGGCTGGGTTGAGCAGTGTGACATCAATGAGCCAGTTTTAAATTTCCCACCTCTGACAGCTTAAAACACCTGGCTGATCGCCATGTTGGTTTGGGGATAAAAGGGATCAGAGCCAAGACTTTATAGCTAACATTTAAGATTTTCTGTTCAGTCTGTAATGATGCAGTGTGATAGGATCAGCAGCATAGCCAGTCTATGAACTGTGTTTATGATTGAAAGTTTTCCTTTGATACTAGTTCAGAAATATATTTACCAGTCATCCTAAAAAAAAATTGATCAAGCTTACCTAGTCTCTTGTTTTATGTTTTAAAAGTTAAGCCTAAGATGGGTAACTATACAATCAAAGTTAGTTTAGCTCAGCTATACTTAATAGATAATGGTCCTCAAACCTGTTAGAAAATCTGCAGAATAGTACATTTTTATGTTTAATAAAAACAAACAAACAAAAGCTTAATGTGACAGAGACCCCAGCTTCTAGCAGTGACCCCAAGACCTCCAGTAAGATTTGGGAACTACAACAGATGACTCCATCAACATTGTGTTATTGGGAAAGCCTGCCCAAACTTGCCTGCTGCTAAAGCCTTGCCTGAACTATGAACAAACATAACACATGCTAAACTGACTGCCCATTTTGCCTAAACAAAACAAGGTCTGTCATTCTTCCAAATTCCTCTTCCATAGAAAGGCCTCTCAGATTTGCTGGGCCCAGTACTGAAAGACAAGTGCTGCGATGCTGCCCTAGAACTTGTATCCACAAGTGCCAGTGACACCACAGGAGCCTAATGGGAACACCATGGATAATGGGTAAACCTCTGTCATATTAAGCAATACATAGGTCTTGGATTATGCTTCCTGTGGTGATGTGTCCTTCTCAGGTCTCTGATGTGTTTGAAGATCAATTTAACAGCAGAAATCAAGGCTTTACCTGCTCTCTGAAAAATGTACAGTTTATGTAAGGATTGAGCTTCTGATAAAGTGTTTGAGGTTCTGAGAAGGTGTTTTAACATTGGTGATAAAAAATTAATTTCGGGTTTATAAAAACTCTTCCTCCCACTATGCTACTGTTTTCATATTAAGATTGTTCACAGCATTAACATTAATCAGACTTTAAATTGTCTGCCAAACCATTTTGTCTCTTTTTGTAAATTTTAAAAGATTCTTGTAAACTTCAGGAGATCCACTGGAATCCACAGGTCATGCTGCAGATAGATTCTGCCAATCAACAGCCTGTTTCCCAGCTTACCTATTTTTGAGGATGGAATTCCTCCCCTGGTTTTGGAACTTCCCTCCCTCAACCACCAAGACCATGGGCCTAAAAGTTGAACTCCTTAATTTTTTCTTTAGTTTCTAAGATATACATATTCCAGCATCCTGTTTCATCAAGAGCTGCATCCAGAACTCAGATGCTCCAGCCTAAACCTCATAGACTGCATCAGCTGGATGTGCAGTTTCCTAGCTTCAGATTGTTTCACAGATCCTGGACAGTAAATAGAAGAGCCTGCTCTTGGGACTTAGCCAACAATCCAACTCCCCCCCCCACGCAAAAAAAAAAAAAAAAATCAAGCCTCCAGTATCAGCCAGAAGCAGACAGAAAGGTTTCTTTGTCCATTATGCATTTATTATCAGCAAAAGGCTGGCATGTTAAAGTACCTACCTGCTGCAGGGTGTGGCTGCCATACGCTGCCTTCCACTTTAGGGTAGGGCTTTGATCCCAGAGGCCCCTCAATATATAATCAGACATCTTGGTTCCATTGTCGCCCCTTTCTGCCCATTTTCCCCCTTTCCCTCATTCCTGCCCTCTCTCTCCCTTGCACCCCTCCAGTGTACTCCCATTCCCTTTCCCCCTCCCTTACTGCTCCCAATAAACCTCCATTTATATAATATAGCTTTGTCTCTTCATTAGTTCATTCTGTTTTATTTAATCAATCAGGACCCATATGACAGAAAGAGAGAAAGGAGAGAACCAACTCCCAGAGGTTGTTCTCTGACCTCTATGTGTGCACTTGAGAGAACCAGACCTGACACCCCCAAAGGTCACCAGGAACTAGGCCTAAACAAGGTCACCGAAAAGTCACCAGGAACTAGTGCCCTCACCACAAGGTCATCAGGAACTAGGCCATAGGTCACCAATTCCAGAAACAAGGTCATAAAATCCCCTACCCAAGGAACAGCCTGAGGATAACGACAAGAATGGGAAGGTATATCATCTCAGAGTGGGACATTTGTGCTGGGCAGCCCAACAACCTAACATTCCTGAGGTCTAAAGATAGCTCACTCAATGTTATGTTAGTTAGCCAATCACTTTGTAACAAGCTTGCCCTTGGTTACCCAACCACGTAACTGTTAAAGCAGAAATTCCCATCTTTGCTGAAACCTCAATGAAAACCCTACAGTGTAGCTGCTTAGGGCTCTCCTCTCTCATCCACTACATTGGTGATGGTGGGGAGACTGAGATTAAGTGCAAAAAAATGCTCTTTGCCTTTTCGTACCTGGTTCGGCTCCTAGTGGTCTTTGGGGACCTTAAGATCCGGGCATAACACACTATGGTGGACAAACAGAGAGGCAGGCACACATACAATGTACATGCACAAAAATTTAAATAAAATATAACAATTTTTTCTAAATTTTAAGGCTGACAGTTAATTAAAGATTTCAATATAAAATTACCTTATTATCTTATAATCCTATTTCTGGATATATACACAAAAGAGTTAAAAAGAGAAAATCTGAAGACATATTTGTACAACCATGTTCATAGTGGCATTATTCACAATATCCAAAAGGGGCAAACATCCTTAGGCTGGTGAGATGGATAAAGACATCTCACCTTTGTCCTTTGTCAGAGGATAAAGACATTTGCTGCATAAACCTAAGGACCTAGTTTTGATACCTGGATCTCACAGGCAAAAGAGAGAAGTGACTCTAAAGTTGTTACAATGGAGAGAACAACTGGTTCAGAAAAAGGGCTGACATGGACTCACTTTTCAGAATGAATTTTATTAGGAGAGAGAGCCTTGGGACTACTGTTGTCTCAAGGGTCCTTGAAATGGGAAAATAATTAGGAGTCATATTCTGTCATGCCAGAGACAACATAGTGGAGACTTAAAGGCTCAGAAAACCTCCTTACAGAAAAAAGGTGCCAAAAGCCTAGTCCTGCATTACTGACATTCCTGACACTGTCTCAACCAATCCCTTCACAGGAAGTACCTAGTCACCTCAAGCTCCACCTTAGAGAGCCATATCTGGGCACAAGCCAAGTTTTTCACAAACAGGTCATTTTCCCTATCCTATATCTACCAAAAAAAAATATTCCTCCATGGTGTGTCCTCTCCTTTCTCTGGCCTTGTCCCCTCAGGATGGTGAACTTGAGAGACCAAAAAGATTAAAAATTAGCAACTATTATTAAGGCCTGAACTAGGTGGGTGGAAGTGTCTAGTAATGCCCTGAGGGGAAGGACCACCTTGCTGCATTCTTTCCCTACCCACTAAGATACAGTTGTTAGGAAACTGGACCATCCCCCTAGGGAGGGACACCAAGTCATTATGGTCTGGGGACCTTCCTATAGCCAATCAATACAAAATGTAGCATTTTGACCAATAGATGCTTGCCAGTCACCCAACTAACCTGGACACAGCCTGCACCACTTTGGTGGTGGGGCTTGTGGGCCCAAGCTGCAGCTTGTAATTTACAGTAAAAAGAACCTCATATATTTACAGCGGAGTCTGTTTATTCCTGGACTTTTGGTGTTCGTGAACTGGGCAGAACAAACTCACCCTGGAGACCATTCCCAAATAAACCTGATTTTTTTTTTTTTTACTTTTAATTTGGCTTGAATTCATTTAATTTGTCATTGGAGACATTTTGAGATTTAAATATTACAAACCATGCAACCAGCATCATTGGCTAACTCTATCCCTGCAACAAACCCTAACTTGTTACAAGTGCAATCTATATCCAGAGAAAATACTTTTCAATTACCCAATCTCTGGGAATGGGAGAAGTAGAGAAGGAAATTAAACACTCCTCCAAGGTCATTGTCTCTTTAACATCCCTCCTCCTAAATAATAGAAACCTGTCATTTTGTCTCCTACTTCAGACTCTGACCTTGGCCTACAAGCTCCTTAATTTCACCCAACCTGGCCACTTTGGAAACTGCTGGCTGTGGGTCCCTCTTGGGACTAGCTCAGAACTGCCACTGACAGCTTCTGCAATGACCCTGTCAAATAACCTTACCTTACCATTCACCAACTGCCCTGACCCGGTGTTGCCATGACTTCCAATCTTTTCATATCACCCTCTTTGGCATGGCAAGCTGTTTCAAGGCTTTGGGGACACATTTTGTAGGCATATGAAGTTCCCTAGAATGCAACAAAGCTATAACCCTTGGTACCTCATCTCAGCACCAGTGCCATAACACCTCTATTCTTTGTGGTACTCTGGTCTACTGCTGCCTACCTTCTGGCTGGTCAGGAGTTTGCATGCTGGTGCTTCTCTTCCCCAAGTTGGGAGTGATACATGGAGAGGAGTCCTTACCAATTATGGTGGTGGGCTCTGTAACTGCCAAGCATAAGAGGGCAATTAAAATCTTTGCCCTCTTGGCTATTGCAGGAATCACTGCAGGTATTGGAACTGGGACAATGGGACTAGGCAACTCCTTAACCTTGTATTACCAGTTTTCTTCCCAGTTTATCCATGGCTTCCAGTAAGTGGCTCAGACTATACTAACTTTTCAGGGACAGATCGACTCACTGGCAGCAGTGGAACTTCAAAACTGAGGAGGATTGTACCTCCTCACAACTGAGAAAGGTGGCCTTTGCTTCCTCCTCCAAGAGGAATGCTGCTTCTATGTTAGTCAGTTGGGTATAGTAAAAACAAAATCTAACTACAGACAGACCTCCAAAAACAAAGGGAACAACTCAATGCCTTCAAACCTTGGGCATTTGAAACACCATATGGAAGTTGATTCTTTCTTTTCTGACCCCTTTGCCTCATTTTTTTGCTCTTAATATTTGTACCCTGCTTTATTAACTTCTCTACATTCCTTCAACAGCAAATCCAAAAAGTCTCTAACCAAACAATCAGTTATTCTTAAAGGATTATCAACCACTTGCCACAGAACCTGATGCTAACAACTGTTCAGTATGTCCTGATGGGTGAGAACCAGCTGTACCTCTAGAATGACAATGCCCTTAATCAGCAGGAAGCAGCTTAAAGAGAATGAGTCCCTCCTATTTCTCCCTCTCCATCATCCCCTTTCCTAGTTCCTCATTTTTTACAATAATCAAAAGTGAGGAATTTTAGCAATCAGGCACCTTCACAGCCAGCCCCAGGAATCTGGGGACAGCATGACACCTCATTAACAAATGGCCAAGATGCAACTCTGTAGCTGCAAGCCACATACCCTGGGTAACATTATAAAAGGAGTGATTCCCTTCCTCCACCTGCCACACCCCTCCCCTCCCTTTCCCCCTTGACCCAGAGACAGTCTTTGTAACACATTTCCTAATAAAATCTCCCTTGGGTGACTTGTCTTGTGGCTTGAATACCTTCATCACATAAATCTCAACAAGATGACCTATTTAAATAGGAAACAAAATTCAAATGGAAGAAAATATAATATAAATAACTTTAGATATGACTGGATGAAATAATCCCAAGACTGAAATTTTTAGACTTGAGTTTTTAAATCACCATAGCCTGTGGGAGATTTAAGAGTACAGGTTGAGGTCTATGCTACTGAACTGCTGGTCCACAGGTTTTCAAAGCTGAAGTACCACCAGCTCCTTGACTACCATACCACTAAGTGCAGTGCAACTTAGCCTCCTTGGCTAGAGATGAGCTTACCACCTTCAAGGAGCAGTTCTAGTTGGAAATAGGTGGACTTGTCGCTTAATGGAATCTAAGCACAAATATTTAATCCAACTCATCCTTGGTTCTTGAAATAACAACAACAACAATAATAATAACAACAATAAGAAAAAAATAATGATCTTCAAACAAACACTACCCCACAGACATGTTCTTTTGCTCTCCACTGTCCACATCTGTCAGCAATGAGGGACAGATGCTGGAGTGCCAGATCAAGAACATCCAATTTGGAAGCAATTATATGAAGTTATTTCTCAAATCTGGCCAAAGACTCAGAAGAAATCATAATATTTGGTCTGACATCTGTGGTTCCAGCACTAAGAAGGCACACATTACCTTCAGCTACAATGGCAACACATAATGATCAACATGGCTATTTTGTATATGAATGCTGAGTATGTACAAACTAACTGTGTAGCTAGAAAAACACCTATGAGTTAAAAACTATCAATGGCAAATGGTGGCAAGAATGATTGGGAAGGACTTTGCACAACCTTCTAAAAAGAAGGATTTCAGAAGCTACCAAGCCAGTAAACTGGGAAGACTAGGCTAAAATTGTTAATCCCACAGATCCCAAGTCTGAGGTCTGGGACAAGGCTTGAAAACATCTCTGACACTGTTGCTAAAATGCCTGAGGACTAGAATGATGAGGTGGATAAAGAGTGGGAATTACCTGTGGTTCAGAACATTAAGAGCAAGTGGAAGCCACAATAGATGAACAACCCTGATAACAAGGACGTGTTAGATAGACCTAGAAATGGACAGCCAAAATTCTGCCTCAGTGTCAATATCTTTTTATAACTTGGCCATACTCTGCCTAGATATCTGAGAAGTAGAGTGAGTCATCTCAGACAACTTTGTCACCAAAGGTCACAGAAGATTTTGATAAGACACAGACAAGATCAAGAAGGAGAAAGAGAGGACAGAGCACAAGGAGGATGAAGATGATAAGGCGAAGGAAAGGAGAGAAGGTACTGTTGATCAAGCCAAGGACCAGCTAGAGACACCATGTTGAATGCTTAAATAGCTGAGGCCTCAATGCTCCCACTATAGACATGACTATGATAAACAATGAGACTCAAGAACTTTCAAGGATTTTATTCTGGCGAATTTAGATTTGGGGCAAATTGTGGTGCCCTCCCACACACGATCTTCCAAACTTGTTTATTGCCTTTGGTTTTCGTTTAGTCTACACTCTTGGGATCAGGTTATGCCCCACTCTGAGTTTCTCTATATTATATGAAACAAAGATTTTTTTTTTCAGGTTGCACCCCACCTGGGAGGCTCCATTTTACAAGCATCTGGCTCCAATTTGAGGGAGAAGTACAAGTAACTTCAAGGTAGATCCAGAAGCTGTACCATCTATCAGGTACCACTTATCCAGCATAGACTAATAAATAACTTATTTCTGGGAATAGAAGAGGACCCACTCTACTGATATATTGGGTGAATTGAAACTGTGTGTCACATGTGAATATTAAGTTTCCTATAAGGAAAACCAGGCCCAAGAACTTATCAGACACAACAAACTAAGGAAAGGGTATACCTCCTTCACCTGGACCCCATTAAGTGATAGATACCTAACACTGTTGGCATGACTCCCACAACCTATCATCTGATGCCTAGTATACGCATGAATAACTGAGGACTCCTGACTATCCCTGGAACTTTGGCCTACTCAACTATCTTCCCATCAACCTCCTATCTTGTCTGGACCTGAACTTGAGTCCATTGTTTCCTGCTTTCAGACCTGGGTTTGCTATGCCCAGATTATAGGGTCCCCAAAGGCCACCAGGAGCCAAACCACATATGCAAGAGCAAAGAGCTTTATTTTGGCTTAAGCTTGGTTACTTCCCCTCACCAAAGCAGTGGATCAGAGAGCAGAGCCCCAAGCAGATGCAAAGCAAGGTTTTTATTGGGGTTTGAGAGATGTCTGGGAATTTCCAGTTTAGCAGTTACACAACTGGGTGATATTCAGCAAGGGCAAGCTTGTTACAAAGTAATTGGCTAACTAACATAAGTAACATTGAGTGGGCTGCATTCCTAACAAGGAGCATGACCTCAGGAATGTTAAGTATTTTCCTGTGCCATGAATGTTCTACTACAAGGTTGGTGGGCTGCCCAGCGCAGATGCCCCACCATGAAATAAGATACCTTCCCATTCTTGTGGTTATCCTCAGGCTGTTTCTTGGGTGGGAGGGTTTTATGGTCTTGTTCCTGGAATTGGTGACCTATGGCCTATTTTTTTTTTAAGTTAGCCCTGATCCTAAAGTGGAGACAAAATGGAATTCATGTCATCTTCTCAGGTTTAGCCTTTCACCTCATAGCTGGACCAACATTACTTTCAAAACTGACTCCATCACCTCCCTCCAGGCACTGTGTGGTTCACTATCCACACAGACTTTTTCTCAGTCCTCTTCTGAAACCTCACAAACTTTGTTTCAGTCTCGTTAACTCATTATCCACTGTACCTTTAGTCATCCATATAGATATAGTTACTGTGCTATGTGATGTGAGTGTTAATATTAGTAATTAAGATTGAAATGATGAACCAGCATTTTCCTCAGCCTACCTAGTGGGGTAGGCAGATTATGTGACAAATTACTGTTGTTGAGAACCCCAAACATTGTGAATTTATTGTTATCCAATAAATTCTAACAGGTAGAAAGACACAAACATGTTTACCTATGATTCAGATATTGCAGGTTAACAGCATTACCTATGCTTCTCTCTCTCTCTTTCTCTCTCTCTTTTTATTTCTCTGTCTCTCTCCCTCTCTCTGTCTGTCTCTCTCTCACTTTCTCCTCTATTCTCCATGATACCTCTCTCCTTCTCCTCACTTCTTCCTTCCCCTCTTCCTCCCCTGTTCCCCATCCTGTTCTGTTCTCCCTACTCCTTTCCCTATTCTTTTCCTTTTCTCGTTCCTCTCCTCCTCCCCTCTTATCTTCCTTTCCCTACTCATTCCCATCCCTCTTCTAAATCCTCTTCTTTTGCCCCTCTACCCCGTCTTAGTTAGGATTTCTATTGTTATGAACAGGCAGCATTACCACAGTAACTCCATAAAATAAAATATTTAACTGGGGCTAGTTTACACTTCAGAGATTTAGTCCATTACCATCATGGTGGAAAACATGGCAGCATACAGATTGGCAGGCAGAAGGAAGAGAGCGTGACACACTACTCCAACAGGGCCACACCTCTTAGTAGTGCTACTTCCTATGGGTCTATTGGGGTCATTTTTATTATTATAATATTTTATTTTTATTAATTACAGTTAATTCCCCTTGTTTCCCACCTGTAGCTCCCTTCTTCTTCCCCTCAGAATCCCATATTTCCTCCCTCTTTTCCACCCATGCCCCTCCCACAGTCCACTGATAGGGGAGGTCCTCTTCCCCTTCCATCTGATCCTACTCTGTCAGGTCTCATCAGGAGTGGCTGCATGGTAAGGCTGCACCCCCCTGAGGGGGAGGTGATCAAAGAGCAGGCCAATCAGTTTATGTCAGAGACAGTCCCTGTTCCCATTACCAGGGCACCCACTTGGACATTGAGCTTCCTTGGGCTACATCTGTGCAGGGGTTCTGGGTTATCTCCAGTAATGGTCCTTGGTTGGAGTATCAGTCTCAGAAAAGGCACCTGTGCCCAGATTTTTTGGTTCTGTTGCTCTCCTTGTGGAGTTCCTGTCCCCTCCAGGTCTTTCTATTTCCCTCTTCTTTCATTAGATTCCCTGCACTCTGCCCAGAGTTTGGCTATGAGTCTCAACACCTGCTTTGATACTCTGCAGGGTAGAAACTATCAGAGTCCCTCTGTGGTAGGCTCCTATCCTGTTCCCTGTTTTCTCCCTCTTCTGGTGTCCATCCCGTTTGCTTTTCTGAATGAGAATTGATCATCTTACCTATGGTCCTCCTTCTTAATTACCTTCTTTAGGTATACAGGATTTTAGTATGATTATCCTATATTATACGACTAATATCCACTTCTGATCGAGTATATACCCTGTATGTCTTTCTGCTTCTGGGATACCTCACCCAGAATGATCTTTTCTAGTTCCCACTATTTGCCGGCATATTTCACGATTTCCTTGTTTTTAATTGCTGAGTAGTATTCCATTGTGTAAATGTACCACAATTTCTGTATCCATTCCTTAACTGAGGGGCATCTGGGCTGTTTCCAGATTCTGGCTATTACAAATAAAGTTGCTATGAACAAGGTTGAGCAGATGTCTTTGTTGTATACTTGAGCATTGTTTGGATATATGCCTAGGAGTAGTATAGCTGGATCTTGAGGTAGCATTATTCCTAGTTGTCTGAGAAAGTGCCAAATTGATTTCCAGAGTGGTTGTACAAGTTTACATTCCCACCATCAGTGGGGAAGGGTTCCCCTTTCTCCATATTCTTTCCAGCATGTGTTGTCACTTGAGTTTTTCATCTTAGCCATTCTGATGGGTGTAAGGTGAAATCCCAGTGTCGTTTTGATTTGCATTTCCCTGATGACTAAAAAAATTGAGCATGTCTTTGTGTTTCTGTGCTATTCGATATTCCTCTGTTGCAAATTCTCTGTTTAGCTCTGCATCCCATTTTTTAATTTTGATTTGTTGCTGTTTAACTTCTTAAGTTCTTTATATATCCTGGATATTAGACCTCTGTCAGATACATGGTTGGTAAAGATCTTTTCCCAATATGTAGTCAATCATTTTGTTCTGGCCACAGTGTCCTTTGCTTTACAGAAGCTCTTCATTTTCTTGAGGTCCCATTTATCCATTGTTGATCCTAAAGCCTGTGCTGTTGGTGTTCTGTTCAAGACGTTGTCTCCTGTGCCAGTGAGTTCAAGGCTCTTCCCCACTTTTTCTTCTAACAGGTTTAGTGTGTCTGGTGTTATGTTGAAGTCATTGATCCATGTGGACTTTAGTTTTGTGCAGTGTGATATGTATGGATCTATTTGCATTTTTCTACATCTAGACATCCAGTTAGACCAGCACCATTTGTTTAAGATGCTATCTTTTTCCATTGTATGATTTTGGCATCTTTGTCAAAAATCAGATGTCCCTAAGTATGTGGGTTTATTTCACAGTCTTCTATTCGATTCCATTGATCCACCATTTGGTTTCTATGCCAGTACCATGCAGTTTTTACTACTATTGCTCTATAGTACAGCTTGAGATCAGGGATGGGATACCTCCAGATGATCTTTTATTGTAGAGGATTGTTTTAGAGATTCTGGAGTCATTTTTATTCAAACCACCACACCCTCCTTTCCTTCTCCTACTTTCTCTTCACTTCCTCTTCCCTTCTCCTTCTTGCCCTCTCTTCCTCCTTCCTCTCTCTAGTCATTTCCCCTTCATCTTCCCATTTTCTCTTCCTATCCATCCTCCTCTCCAACTTCCTCTCCCTCCCTGTTTCTCCATTTTTCTCTTCCTCCTTCTCCCACTCCTCTTCCTTGAGGTGTTTCCTCCCCACCTTCCTTCCTCATTCCGATCCTTCATTTTCCCCTTACTTTTTCTTATCCTATCCCTTTCCTTCCCAATCTCCTCTAACCAGCCATCCCTCCAGCCCCTACTCCTCTTTCTCACACTCTCTCTCCTTGCTCTCTCTTCATCCTCCCATTCCTTCCTCATTTTCCATTCATCTTCCCCTTTTTCTTATCATATCCCTCCTCCTCCCCAACCTTTTCTTTCTCCCCATCCCTCTATTCCCACCCTCCTTCTTCTCCCAGTCCTCCTTGCCCTCTTCCTCTTCATTTCATCCTTCATCTTCCCCTTTCTTTTTCTCTTCCTATCTTTCCTCCTCCCCAACTTTCTCATCCTTCCCATTTCTGTATTTCCTTCTTCTTCTCACACTCCTTCCTACTACTCCAATTCTTCCTCTTCCTTGTTTATGTTCTGCTGTGCGCCTTCTCCCCTATGCCTTCCCCCTTCTCTTTCTCATACCCCTCCTATTCTTCCCTCTCCTCAGTCTCTGCTTCCTCTTACTTCCCTTCTTTGCCTACTTGTTCTCCCTTGACTCCTTCCCTTTTCTTTTCCATTCCTTCCTTTTCATTTCTTTTGCTTCCCTTCTCTCCTCCTCGACTTTTCTTTATCCTTCTTCCCTCCTCTTTGTTCTTCCCCATGTTATCATCCTTGTCCCTCTTCCTCCTCATCCCTTTGTCTTCTTCCCCTTTCCCTCTTTTTCCTTCTCCCCTTTTCCTCTTTCCATCCTTCTCTCCTCCCCCCTTCCTTTTTCTTCCAAACTTTCTATTCCTCATCATCATCTTTCTTTTTCCTCCTGCTTTCCTTCTACTCCTGGCCTTACCTTACTTTTCTTCCTTTGTCTTACTTTTATTCTTTCCCTCCTCCACCAATCCTTCTTCTCTCCTTTATATTTCTCTCCCTACCTTTCCTCCTTCTTTTCTTTCTTGTCCCTTCCCTTTCTTTCACCCCTTTCTCTAGCCTTCTCTTTATGTTTCTTTTCCCTTCTCCTTTTCCTCCTTTTCTTCCTTCTCTCTTCCTCTCCCTAATGTTTTCTTCCTCCTCCTTCCTTTCTTCTTCCCTCCCCCCTCTTTTTCTTCTCTTCCCTCTCCTTCCTTCTTCTCCATCACCTGTTATTCCTCTCCTTCTCTTTCTTCCCCCTCTCATTCTTTCTGTTCCTTCACTTTCACACATTTCTCTTCCCTTCTCCTTTCTCTTCCTCTTCTTCTACTTTTATTCTCTACTCCTTCTTTCACTATCCTTCTCTTCCTTTTCTCCCTTCTATTCCTTCTCTCATCCACCTCTCCTTCTCTTCCTCCACCTTCTCCACTCTTCCCATTTTCTTCAACCTTCCCCACTTCTCTTTTTATACTCCATCTCCCTTCTCCTCCAACTTCTTCTGCTCCCCATCTCTCTTCTCTTCTTCTTTTCCATTTTCCTTTATTTTGTTTCCCTCCTTCTCTTCTTTCTTCCATCTCCTCTTCTCTTCTTCCTTTCCTCCCTCCTCCACTACTTTCTTCCCCTCCTCTCCCCTCTCCCCCTCTTTCTCCCTGCCAATCTTTTCACCTTCCTTTTCTTTCTCCTCCTCCTCCTCTTCTTCTCTTCCTCTTCCTCTCCCCATCTCTACCCCATGCTGCTTCTCCTCCCTCTCTGTAACGCATCCTTCTCTCCTTCTCTTTTTCCATTTCCTCCTTTTATCTTCTCTCAATCAGTCCTCTTCATCATCCTGTTTAATCTGGGGAGTAAACTCAGGGTCTTCTTAGCTATATCTATAGCATTTGTACACTTTCAAAAGATTTTTAAATTATGTGTATGCATGTGTTTGGTGTATATCCATTAGGTTGAATGTTTAGCACTAGAAATGGGGACATTTTATCACATAATAAGTACATTTAGTAGAAACTGATAATATGGAAGGGATAGAAGCACCCACGTTCAAGAAATGTCAAATAAGCAACAAAAATTTTTAGTGAATGTTAATTTGTTGTTGAATTGTGACATATGATGGTAAAGAAGCCTTTAATTTATTTTCTGTTCACAACAATAAGCAAACTGAAACATTAAGCCCTGTTACACAGTTTTGAAAAACATCAACTACACAATGAAAACAGCAAACAGAAATGTTTACTGATCTAGGATATAACAGTGAGTGGTCAGCAGACCCTCACAGGGCTTTGCAATAGTACTAAGCAGAATTCACTTTGTTAGTTGTTGGCACTAAACACAGAGGTGGAATTCTTTGCCAGGTATTGGAGGAGCTTGTGCAGATAGCTTGACAGTAACATAAGACTCTGCCTATTAAGGAGTGAATAGGCCAGTGTAGTCCCAATTCTCACAAATAATTTCAGGAGGTGTACAAGCCCATAAACCTGAGGCATTGGCATATCAGGATCAGCCAGGTAGATTTCGACATACTGGAGTTTTTCAAACTGGCAGAGTAGCTGGGTGCCCAACATTATGTTGAAATACTCTTTTACTCAAGCTGCTAACTTGTCAGCAGAATTATTACCTATTATCAGTATTTCCCTATGACTTCACAAAAGTCACATACTGTGAGAGAATGGTATCCACATTTTTCTTAGCAGGGATTTGGAATAACTGTTTCTGCTTATTTACCAAGCCCCAATCCTCAACAAGACAGGACTTTAGTTTTTCGGGAACCCTCACTTGAACTCCGGTTCTCAAAGCCCCAGTCAAATTTTGGTGAGGGATCAGGGTTACTTGGCTGGTACCACTGTTAAGTCTGTTTACTGGAGTATTCTGCATGTTCTTTGGCACTGATGCCTTAGGCAAGAATCCTGAAGAGGATTTCTCCTCAGGGAAGCCTTTTTCCATGGAGCAAAGAGTATTATCCAGGCACTCATTCCCTACTGCATCATCTTTCTCAGCAGTGCAGCTTCTCTGGGAACAATGACACCTCTGCCCAGAATGGCCTTTTTCAAAATGGCAACTCTTTTCTGCCATGTGTACTTTCTCAGAAGAGAGCTATCTCTCTGCAGGGTAAATTTGCTTAGCAAGGTTACCGCTCTCTCCAGAGTGAACTTTCTCTGGAGAGCGAAATCTTTTTGTACGAGGACCTTTCTCTGCTTGCTAATTTTTTTTTAAGAGGGCAAACTCTATTGGCAGATAGATGTTCTTCTACAGTGTGTGTGGTTTTTTTTTGTTTGTTTGTTTTTTGTTTTGTTTTGTTTTGTTTTTAGAGGCCGACCTCCCCCAGTGTGTTGGTATTTCCATGCAGAGGGTCCCCTTTGTATACAGTTAACAGTCTCTGCTGAGCCACCCACCTCTTCCGAGTGAGTTTTCATCGGAGGATGACCATTCTGGGTGTGTCTATATTACCCTGTGGAGGGTCCCCTCTATGCATAATTACCCTTCTCTACTGAGCTACCCTCCTATGCATGATGGCTTTTTTTTCCCCAGAGGCTGACCTCTGCCTGTGCAGTGATCTTTAACTGTGGAGGGTCCTTTCATGGCAGAGTAATTCCTTCTTAATGAGCTACCCTGCTCTGCAGGGAAGCTTTTGTTGGGGTGACCTCTCCCTGTTAGCCAATCTGTACCTGCATGGGTCTCCTCTCTTCTTTCTTCAGAGGCCAATCTCTGCATGTGGGGCAATCTTTCACTCCAGAGCGTACTGCAGAGATATCCCTTCTGATAGAGCTGAACTCCTCTGCAGGGAGATTTTTCCTCAGAAGCTGACCTCTGCCTGTTGGGAGATGTTTCCTTCCAAAGGCTGTTCCCTCCACCGAAATACTCCTTCTGATCAAGGGAAATTCCTCTGCAGGGCAGCTTTTGTGGATGCAAACTCGCTCTGTGGGGCAATCTTTACCTCCAAAGGATCTTTTAACTATGCTATCCTTGTCAACTGAGCAACGCTTCTTCACATGGTTCTTTTTCTGAGAGTGACCTCTCCCTGCAAAGTAATCTTTTATTTGCAAAGGTCCTCTGTCTGCATAGCGCATTTTCTCTAAATGACCCTTTTCTACCAGGTGACTTTTTCTGGTGGGCCAGCCTCTCCCTGAAGGGCGATCTTCCTTGGTAGAGTCTTCTTACTACAGAATGGCTTCTCTCTATCTGGTGATACCTCACTGCAGAGCTAAATTTCTTGGCCGAGGGGCTTTTCTCTCTCTAGGCAGAGAGACCTCTCTCAGCCAAACAGTCTTTCTCAGCAGGTGAATCCTTCTTAGTTGAAAGACCCATTTCTCTATGTTTTATCCTTTCTCAGTAGAGCGGCTTCTCTCAACATACAGACTTCTCTCAGCCCAACAACCTTTCTCTGTGGAGAGAGATTTTTCTGTAGGGCAACTTTTCTCAATAGGGTGACATCTATCTGAAGAATGATCTTTCTCAGATGAGAAATGGTTCACAGATGGATGCCTTTTCTGTGTAGTGTGGCTTTCTTCCCATAGCATTGCTTCCCAACAAAGGAACTTTACTCCTTAGTATGACCTTTTTCAGCAGGAGAGGGCTTCTCAACAGAGTAAATTTTCTCTGTGGTAAGACCTTTTTTTCAGCATAGCGATGCTTCTTGGCCAATAGAAGCTTCTCTGCTGAGGGGCTTTGAGCTGTAACACAATGCTTCTCAGCAATGGGACTTTTATCTGTACTACTCTCCACTGACAGACTTTTCTTGTAGAGCAGTCCAGAGGTCTTCCTGGAAGAGCTGGTTGAAAACTCCATGTCTTGGTTAACTTCTGTCTTGAGGGATCCATTTCTCATTTTTCTGACCTGCGTGTCACTTGCCATTGAGAGACCAAAAGATTAAAAATCGGCAGCTATTATTAAGTTTAAGGCCTGAACTAAGGCTAGCTGGGTGGAGACTTTTCCAGTAATTCCCTGAGGGAAAGCACTTGTCTTACTGCATTCTTTCCCTGCCCTCTAATTATACAGTTGCTAGGAAACCAGCCCATAAGACCAGGCCAGAACTGTTTGTAGTCTTGGCACCTCAAGTGGACCAATCATTTCAAAAGTCAGTTTCCTTTACCCAGTCATGTAATGTCAAAGCATGTATGTCACTTCTTGCAGTTTTTTTTCCCTCAAAAACTGTGTACCCCTAGACCTCGGGGCCACATTCCTCTTCTGTTTCCTCAAGAGGTTTGTGTCCCATGTTCAAACACATATACAATAAAAAACCTCATGTATTTACAGCAGAGTCTATTTATTCCTGGTCTTTTGGGGTTTGTAAACTGGGCAGAACACCATCAGCTTCACCAAGTCATCCCCTTCAGCAAACTGCTGGCCAAGGACATGAGGACTTTTCTTTTTGGAACTCATTTTAAGCCATCTTCTTGCTTTGTCTTCAAAAAACTAAAGGCTTCCCAGTTTTCAGGGACTGTCTATAAAAATATACTGGTAACTCAACTGTGAAGTCTGAAGTCTGAATTAGTTTTCCAACCAAGATCAAATCCCCTCTAACCAAATCAAGCTCTTTTTAAGGATGGTGGAGGAGCTGCTGTGCTCTTTCATTGCTGCCTGCCCAACTGCTGACCCAAAGGCAGGTTTCTCTGACAATTATCTTGGGGGTGGGCCTCTGCCCCTCAACCAATAAGAAGTCTTATTAGTCTTATGTAAATTGCACTATGTTCCATAGCCAAATGATTGGACCACCACTTTCACTTCATAATGATGGTACATGTGGAAGGAGTGTTGGGATCAGTAAGCAGACACTTCTACGGCCAGCCCCAAGGGACCTGACAAACCAGTTATCAGGCATTTGTGAAGACACCCTGACCACCTGGAATTACCTGCACATGCCCTGGGTCACCCTATAAGAGAACTAGAGCCCTCCTCCTTCTCTCTCTCTTACTCTCTTACTCTTACTCTCTCTCTCTCTCTCTTTTTTTCTCTCTCTCTGCAACCCCCCTTCCCCTAATAAACCTCCCATGTGGAACCGATCTCGTGGTGTGATTTGTGAACCCGCGTGTAACCTCCACAGACACACGTTTCCCAACATTCCTACGTTTCCCAACATTGGTGCCTTGGTCCTAACAAGGAGGGTCTTTCTTTTCTTTGTTTCTTTCTTTTTATATCAAGTTCTTCTCAAGCTTTCTTTCTCTGTCCAGTGCCAGCATTAAAGGCATGAATGCCCTTCTTTCCTATGTTGATTAATGAAACTTCCTTACAAACTTCCTTACACTGACTCTTTCACAGCCTGAATAACTTGGTTCTTACCCTTCAACTCTGGGTGCAAGGTTTTAGAGAAGCACCAAGCTTGAGGTTCCTGCAACCCAGAGAAAGAAAAGAAAGGGGGTGTCATCTCCAGCCTCTCATCACTGAAGAAGAATAGGTCTCTTTTTATCTTTCTTTACTCCCTCACCTCCAGGATTGGGCTACTTCTGAGTGTGACAATTAGTTCATTACCATTAACCCTTAGAATGTTGGAATAATAAATCAATCTGTTAAACTGTATCTCAAAAATATGTAGATAGATAGAAAGTTTATTTTAATGGGAAAATATACAAAATTTTCCCATTTGTACAAAAAAGATACAAAATTCAACCCTAAGAAAGCTAGAGTGATAATGTCAGTATCAGAAAAAAATAGACATTAAAATAAATACATTATAGGATAGAGAAGGATTTCAAATGATGAAATGGTTGGACCATTGCCAGAGCCCACCTGCAGAGTCGAACAGTACCTCGGTTGGGAGTGAGGATTTAAAATAATTAAAACAAATCACACTACATACGGGATCAGTTTGAGAGGGCTGCCAGTATGACTGAAGCAGCCGTGGGTTTGGAATTTGGCGACACCTCTCTTCTTTGTCAAGGTGAAGGCCTAGGTGAAAGCAATCTTTCTACTGAGATCTAAATATCAAAGCAAGCTGGCAGACCAGTGGCTCCCAAAAGACCATCAGGAAGATATAAAAACCATGATCATATAATCATCTAAGAACAAAATACATGAATCAAAAAGTCATAGAACTACATAGAAATACAATAGATAATTCAAAAACATTAAATGTAGAATTTAATAACCACTTTCAGTAATATTTAGAACACTAGAGATAATATAACAATGAGGTAAAAGACTTGAACAACACTGAACCAAACAGTCCTAAAAATGAAGCTATACAACAATCCACCCAAGAATAGCAGAGTACACATTCTTCTCAAGTGTATATGGAACATTCTCTGTTAGATCACACACTGGCAAGAAGAAAAGAAAGTATAGAAATAACATCAAGTGTACTTTTGAACCACAATTCAGTTAGAAAGCAATAACAAGGAAATATGTGAAAATAAAAATCTTGAAAATTATATAGTACAACAATGTGTAAAAGAAATTAAAAAGAGAAATTAGAAAATACTTTGAAAACACCACACCTGGTGAAGAAAGCCTATAATCCCAGCCTCTTAAACAGCAGAACTGAATATTCAACTACAGAGAAAATATATTGGAAATAAAAAATGCAAATGAAGAAGTGTGTTATGAAATGCTTTTCTCTAGACATGACATGGCTGTGTCAAACATGAAGTCACAGCAGCCATGCTTACCTGTGTAAGATCTACAGAATATCAAAGGAGTTAAAAACTCCATCTTGTAGGAGAAAGGGAACCCCAATACTCCACCATAGCTGAAGTACTATTGGGAATTGATGATTTTAAGGACAGTCACTTTTCTTTAAAAATATGGCCCCTGGAAAATTACTCATGCCTGAGTGGATGACTCCATATCCATGTGCACATGGGCAACTAATCGGAATTAGTGTGTATAAAAAGCTAAGTAAGTAAGTAACTATTAAAAAGAGGACATGATGTTAGGAAGGTTATGCAATTGGAATATAATTGGAAAGGAAATGAAGGGTAGATATAATCAAGTTATATACATGCATAAAATTTTAAGAAGAAAAATAATATAAAATATCTAGACACCCTATACAGTTTAGAGTTTTTTTTTTCCACTTGACACAAACTAGTCACCTAGGAAGAGAGAACCTCAATTAAATAGTTGTCTCCATCAGATTGACCTGTAGATCAGTATGTAAAGCATTTTTTGATTAATGATTAATGTGGGAAGGCTGTGGCACTGTGGATAGTGCCACCCCAGGCAGGTAATCTTAGTTGTATAAGAAAACAGGTTAATGGCCTCAAGGGTGAGAGCAAAGGAGAGATGGCTCTGACACTCATCTGTTTTGAGGTGGTGTGGGTATGGGGATGATGTTCTCCCCATCCTCACTCCTTGCCACCTTCAAAGGAAAGCAGGCCACAGGGCCATGGGAGAGGGTGTGCTGGTTCTATCCCTCACCAGCTGCAGAACATGAGAGAGCAGGCCCTGCACTTCACCTAGGCAGCAAAGTAGAGCTGGCCTCTGAGGATGAGAGTTAGAGAGAGCTGGCCCTTCTATTAGTAGGCCATTAGGTGGAGTGAGTGTGGGGCTGATGCCCTTCCTCTTCTCCCTCCCTACCTGATGTTGTCTGGAGAGCTAACCCTGCCTCTCACTGGCTGCATGAACCTCACCTGGGCCACACAGTTGTGATCGCCCTGACATTAAAGGATATGAAGCAAGAAAGCTATACCAGCCCCTCACTGGCTACAGCACTTGGAAGAGTAAACCCGGCAGCTGTGACTGAACAGTACAGTGGAGCTGGCTCTGGGTGCAGATAAGGTGGCCCTGAGGGTATGAAAGCAGAAAATCTGACCCTGCCTCCTACTGATTGCTATGGCAGCATTGGGTGGCCTAGCTGGAAGAATGCTGGAGAGCTTGCCCTGGTGGTTTATTAGCTGGATAGCCAGCAGGCTGACCAGCTCAGATATGCCCCAGGTATAGATCTAGGGCTCTGAGTTTCCAGTTCCAAATCTACATCATCTGTGAACTGTTGGAGCATGTGAAAGGGCTAATCCTGCTGATCCAAAGCTTCAGGATCTTCATGAAACAGGGCAAAAACAGGATCACTGGGAGATATACTGGGGAAGATTCGATATTGATGGTGGGAAAGAAGCCAGACATCTAAAACCATTCCTAAATGACTCATTGGAATGAACATTTGTAAAGATATATGGACAGAAAGCTAAACTATGGGATACATGGTGACATACTACAACTTGCACAAAGAGTAGTTTTCTTTGCTTTTTTGCTTTGAGGTATTTGTGTATTTGTGTGGACATTTTTGGTTTCAGTTTTAGTTTTTTATTTATTTATGTATTTACAATTTATTCACTTTATATCCTGATTGTAGGCCCCTCCTTCATCTCCTCCTGGTCCCACACTCCCCCCTTCCTTAGTCCACTGAAAGGGTGAGTCCTCCTCCCTTACTATCTGACCTTAGCTTATCAAGGCTCATCGGGACTGTCTGGATCCTCTTCCTCTGTGCGCTGGAAAGGTCACCCAGCCAGGGGGAAATGATCAAAGAAGAGAAACTGAGTTTATGTAGGAGACAGCCTTACTATGAAACCCACAGGGAGACTGAGTGGCCAAGTGGCTACATATGAGCAGGGGGACTAGGTCCTCTTCTTGCATGATCTTTGGTTGATGCATCAGTCTGTGCAGGTCTTTGTTGGTTTCCTTGTGGAGTTCCTGTCCAATCCTATACCCCCTCTTTGTCCTTAAGACTCCCTGTGCTCTGCCCAAAGTTTGGCTATGAGTTTGCATCTGCTTCAATCCCTGCTGGGTGGAGTCTTTCAAAGGACATATATGGTAGGATAGCATCCTGTTCCCTCTCTTTGGCTGCTTCTACTGTCTATCCTGTTTGCCTTCTGAATGAGAATTAAGCATTCTCCTCAGGGTTCTCTTTTTTGATTAGCTTCTTTAGGACTATAGATTTTAGTATGTTTATCCTACATTATATGGGCAATATCCACTTATAAGTGACTATATACCATGTGTGTGTTTCTCCTTCTGGGATACCTCATTCAGGATGATCTTTTATAGTTCCCAACATTTGCCTGAAAATTTCATGATTTCCTTGCTTTTAATAGCTGACTACTATTCCATTGTGTAAATATACCACAATTTCTTTATCTAGTCTTTGGTTGACAGAAATCCAGGTTGATTCCAGATTCTGGTTATTATGAATCAAGCTATTGTGAACATAGATGAGCAAATGTCCTTGTTGTATGGTGAAGCATCTTTCAGATATATGCTCAGGAGTTGTATAGCTGAATCTTGAGGTTAAGATGATCCCAATTTCCTGAAAAAGCACCAGAGTGATTTCCAAAGTGGTTGTACAAGTTTGCACTCCCACCAGGAATAGAGGAGGGTTCCCCATTCTCCACACCCTCTTCAGCATGTCATTTAAGTTTTGGATCTTAGCCATTTTGATAGGTATGATGGAATCTCAGATTCCTTTTGATTTGCATTTACCTGATGACTAAGGATGCTGAAGATTTTTTTAAGTGTTTCTCTGCCATTTGGTATATTCTTTTGAGAATTCTTTGTTTAGATATGTACCCCACTTTTCAGTTGGATTATTTGGTTTGTTGGTTTTTAATTTCTTGAGTTCTTTATATATTCTGGATATCAGCCCTCTGTCAAATACGGGGTTGGTGATGATCCTTTCCCAATATGTAGGCTGTCATTTTGTTCTGATGACAGTGTTTTTTGCTTTACAGAAGCTTTTCAGTTTCAGGAGGTACCATTTATTTATTGTTGGCCTTAGAACCTGGGATGTCGCTCTTTTAAGGAAGTTTTTTCCTATGCCAATGAGTTCAAGGCTCTGCCCTACCTTTTCTTCTAACAGATTTAATATGTCCGATTTTGTGTTGAAGTCTTTGATCCACTTGGAATTTACTTTCTTGAAGGGTGATAAATATGGATCTATTTGCACTTTTCTTTTTTAAAAATTTTTATTTTTATATTAATTACAGTTTATTCACTTAATATCCCAGCTGTATTCCCGTCCCTCATTCCCTTCCAATACTACCCTCTCTCTCTTATCTCCTCCCATGCCCCTCTTCAAATCCACTGATAGGGGAGGTCTTCCGCCCATTCCATATTATGCTGTAGCCTATCAGGTCTCATCAGGACTGGCTGCATCATTTTCCTCTGTGGCCTGGTAAGGATCCTGCCCACTCAGGGGGGGGGGATCAAAGAGCCAGCCACTGAGTTCATGTCAGAGACAGTCCCTGTTCCCTTACTATGGAACCCATTTGGCGACTGAGATGCCATAGATTATATCCATGCAGGGGTTATGGGTTATCTATGTGTGGCGCTTGGTTGGAGTATCAGTCTCAGAAAAGACCCCTGTTCCCAGATTTTTTGGTTCTGTTGCTCTTCTTATGGAGCTATTGTCCCTGCCAGGTCTTTCTATCTCTCCCTTATTTCATTAGAGTCCCTGCACTCTGCCCAAAGTTTGGTTATGAGTCTCAGAATCTGCTTTGATACACTGCTGGGTAGTCTTTCAGAGGCTCTCTGTGGTAGGCTCCTGTCCTATTTCCTGTTTTCTCCCTCTTCCGATGTCTATTTATTTTGCTTTTCTGAGTGAGGATTGATAATCTTACCCACGGTTAACCTTCTTCCTTAGCTTCTTTAGGCAAACATATTTTAGTAAGTTTATCTTATATGTCTAATATCCATTTATAAGTGAGTTTATATCATGTGTCTTTCTCTTTCTGGGATACCTCGCTCAGGATGATATTTTCTAGATCCCATAATTGGCCTGCAAATTTCATGATTTCCTTGTTTTTAATTGCTGAGTAGTATTCCATTGTGTAAGTATACCCCAATTTTTGTATCTATTCCTCTGTTGAGGGACATCTAGGTTGTTTCCAGATTCTGGCTATTACAAATAAAGGTGCTATGAACATGGTTGTACAAATGTCCTTGTTGTGTACTTCACCATGTTTTGGACATTATGCCTAGGAGTGGTACTCCTGGATCTTGAGGAAGTGCTATTCCTAATAGCCAGAATAATTTCCAAAGTGGTTGTATAAGTTTGCATTCCCACCAGCAATGGAGGACTGTTTCTATTTCTCCACATCCTCTCCAGCATGTATTGTCACTTGAATTTTTGATACAATGAATTAAATTGTTCTATATACCCTAAGGAAATAGAAGCTGTAATCAAAAGTATCCCATACAAAAAAAGCCCAGGTCCAGATGGTTTCAGCACAGAATTCAGCACCAGACCTTCAAAGAAGAGCTAACACCAATACTCTTCAAACTATTCCACAAAATAGAAACAGAAGGAACACTACCAAATTCATTCTATGAAGCCACAGTCACCTTAGTACTTAAACCTCACAAATACTCAACAAATAAAGAGAATTTCAGCCCAATCTCCCTTATTAACATTGTTGCAAAAATACTCAATTAAATACTCACAAAACAAATGCAAGAACACATCAAAGATATCATCCACTATGACCAAGTAGGCTTCATCCCAGGTATGCAGGGGTGGTACAATATACGGAAATACATCAATGTAATTCACCATATAAAAAAAAAAACTAAAAGAAAAAACATACACACACTCGATAATCTCCTTAGATTCTGAAAAAATGTTTGAAAAAATCAAACATCCATTCATGTTTAAAGTATTGGAGAGATCAGGGATACAAGGCACATATGTAAACATAGTAAAGGCAATATACAGCAAGCCTATAGCCAACATCAAACTAAACAGAGAGAAACTT
The DNA here is from genome assembly GCF_907164565.1 of Psammomys obesus. NCBI lineage: Eukaryota > Metazoa > Chordata > Mammalia > Rodentia > Muridae > Psammomys > Psammomys obesus. The sequence continues at coordinate 4,041,764 of NW_026589447.1, read as the reverse complement.
AAATCAATCCCTCTCAAATCTGGGACAAGGCCCCAGTCTCTCCATATTTCTTCAGCATAGTTCTTGAAGTCCTTGGTAGACTAATAAATCAAATAAAGGAGATCAAGGGATTCAGTTTGGAAAGGAAGAAGTCAAAGTATCACTATTTGCAGATGATATGATAGTAAACATGAGTGACCCCAAATATTCTACCAGGGAACTCCTACAGCTGATAAACACCTTCAGCTAAGTGGTGGGATACAGAATTAACTCAAAAATAATCAATAGTCCTCCTGTATACAGAAGACAATTGGGCTGAGAAAGAAATTAGGGAAATAACACTTTTCACAATAGGCACAAAGGACATAAAGTACCTGGCTCTTTTGATCACCTACCTCTGAGGGGGGAGCAGCCTGACCAGGCCACAGAGGAAGACTATGACAGTCCTGCTGAGACCTGATAGGCTAAGGTCAGTTTGAAGGGGAGGAGGTCCTCCACTATCAGTGGACTGGGGAAGGGGCTTGTTAGGAGAAGATGGAGAAAGAGAGGACATGGGAGGGAGGGAATAAGGGTAGGGCTACAGCTGGGATGCAAAGTGAATAAATTGTAATAAATTAAAAAAAAGTATTAAAAAAAAAAAGAAATGTAAACATCGTAAGTTTTCTCTCATCTGTGGTTCCTAGCTTCAAACCTTCCAATGTGACTATACAACATGGAGAAACAAGAAAAACTTAAAATAAATGGACCATTTGTAGAGAGGGGTGTTTGGCAGTAGAATGTAAGATACAGATAATATGGAATGGGAAATGAAATAATAAGGAGAGTGTTCCAACTGGGGAAGATGGATGGAAGTCAATACAGAAGAAGAACAAATAATACCAATTTTTTTGTAACTCCCCAAGTAACCATATTATTTTCAAAATATCTAAATTTTAGTATGTATGTAAAGGGGGGGGGGTTAAGCTACTTGACTGACAGTGTTCCTCACAAGAATCAAAGACTATCAGAAACTCCAGTACCAGGCAAAAGAAACCTCCTTTCAAATAGTTTGAAAGTGTAGTGTATATTAATACCCAAATAAATCAATATAGATTATTGATGTAGCCTTTCATGGTTCTTAGTGGTTGAACTTAAGCCTTTTTTGTATAAGATGCTGTTCACTTAGGACATAGGACTCAGATGATTCGAGCTAGATCTGATTTTTAAAGACCTTTCCTGTGGCCTAGTTTCCATAGTTACAGAACATAACATAAACTGCCAAGGGAGGGAGTCAGTTAAAGGGTCCTACCTCGCTGCAATACCTATGAGTCACAACAACTACCTGCATGGTAAAATATCCAAAAAGGTGTAAGAAGTGGCACCCATACATCAGTGGTAACCAAAAGATATCATGCCTGGGTATTGGAAATCTACCACCCATCATCAAAAAAGGATCTCTCTCTATCTTGCTTTTGCACCCTCCTCTATTTCTCTTTTTCCTTTTCCTCTTCCTCTCCTTCTCCCCTCTCACTTATTCTAGACTAGGTGTCTCTGTGTATCCTTGGATATTCTGAAACTTGCTTTGTAGAACAAGCTGGCCTCAAACTCAGAGATGTTTCTGCCTGTGCCTCCAGAGTGCTAGCACTAAAGGGCTGTGCCACCATAGCCAACTAAAGAAGCCAGTCTTTACAGCAAATGGATATTATCATAAAAAAATCACAACTGGATACAACACAGATCATCAGGTTGTGGGGAGTGCAGCTCTAACAAATGGATCTATGATATAGTTCTTGACTCTATGACTCAGGGAACATTGTGAAAACAGGGATGTAAAGATTGAAAGAACTAAAATGCCAGAAAACCTACTGCCTTTTTTAGGGATGATTGCATAAACAAAGTTGGAACAATGCAAATATTAATGGACATGGTTACATAAGAGAAAAGAATACTTAAATTAATGTCTTCATGATTTAGATGAATAGTTAAGTTACTAATTTGAGAATACTCCATATTTTTTACATAAGCCATTGTGATATAAACGTTTCACCTTGACTGCAATCATGATCTCATACATATCAAACTATTACATTATTATTTTCATTCAGATATAGGAATTCTTAACTTATTTCAGATTTATTCCCATATATGCATTCACTTAATAGTGGATTTTTAAGGTCCCACAAATTTGTATACTTTTGTTATTGCATTTGTTGCTGATATTCAGCGTTTACAACTGTCAGATAGAACTTGGATGTGATTTCAATTTTCCTGTATTTGTTGAAGGCTTCTTTGTGTCCTGATCTGTGATCTATTTTGTTTTGTTTTATTTTGTGGGGTTTTTTTGGAATACTTATTTTGTTTTATTTATTTTTTAAATAATTTATTTTTAAACTTTATTATTTTTTTATTAATTACAGTTTATTCACATTGTATCCCAGGTATAGACCCCTCCTTCATCCCCTCCCAATCCCACCCTCCCTCCCTCTTCACCTCCCATGCCCCTCCCTACTCCACTGAAAGGGAAGGTCCTCCTCCACTTCTATCTGATCTTGGTCTATCAAGTCTTATCAGGATTGGCTGCATTGTCTTCCTCTGTGACTTGGTAAGGCTGCCTTCCCCTCAGGAGAAGCTGAACAAAGAGCAGGCCACTGAGTTCATGTCAGAGACAGTCCCTGTTCCCCTTAGTAGGGAACCCACTTGGAGACTGAGCTGCCATGGTCTACATCTGTGAAGGGCTTCCAGGTTATACCCATGAATGGACCTTGGTTGGAGTATCAGTGTCAGAAAAGATGCCTGGGCTCAGATATCTTGGGCCTGTTGGTCTCGTTGGGGAGCTCCTGTCTCCTCCAGGTCTTTGTTTCTCCCCCTTCTTTTATAAGATAACCACCACTATGCCCAAAGTTTGGCTATGAATCTCAACCCCTGCTTTTATACCCTGCAGGGTAGAATCTATCAGAGTCCCTCTGTGGTTGACTTCTGTCCTGTTTCCTGTTTTCTCCTTCTTCCAATGTCCATCCTGTTTGCCTTTCTGAATGAGAATTGAGCATCTTATCTATGGTCCTCCTTCTTGATTAGCTTCTTTAGGTATACAGATTTTAGTATGATTATCCTATATTTTATATCTCATATCCACTTATAAGTCAGTATGTACCAGAGGTGTCTTTCTGCTTCAGGGATACCTCACTCAGGATGATCTTTTCTATATCTTACCAATTGCCTGTAAATTTAATGATTTCCTTGCTTTTAATTGCTGAGTAGTATTCCATTATGTAAATGTATTACAATTTCTGTATCCATTCCTCCTTTAAGGGACATCTGGGTTGTTTCCAGATTCTGGCTATTATAAATAAAACTGTTAAAAACATGGTTGAGCAAATATTCTTTTTGTATACTTGAGCATATTTTGGAGATATGACTAAGAGAGGTACTGACCTTGAGGTAGCACTATTCCTAACTTTATAAGAATGTGCCAGATATTTTCCGAAAGTAGTTGTACAAGTTTACATCTCCACAAGCAATGGAGGAGGCTTTCCCTTTATCCATGTCCTCTCCAGCATGTGTTGCTACTCAAGCATTTGATCTTAGCCATACTGATGGGTTTGAGTTGAAATCTTTCTGTGCTTTTGATTGACATTTCCCTGATGACTAAGGACACTCAACATTTCTTTAAGTGTCCCTACCATTTTATATTCCTCTATTGAAAATTCTCTGTTTATCTCTGTACTCCATTTTAAAACTGGATTACTTGATTTGTTGCTTTTTAACTTCTTGAGTTCTTTACGTATTCTGGATTTTGTCTGTCAGATATAGGGTAGGTGAAGATCCTTTCCTAGTTTGTAGGATGTTGTTTTTTTCTGCTAACAGTGTCCTTTACTTTACAAAAGCTTTTCATGTTTGTAGCAGCTTTATTTGTAATAGCCAGAAGCTGGAAACAGCCCAGATGCACCTCAACTGAAGAATGGATGCAGACATTGTGGTACATCTACACAATGGAGTATTACTCTGCACTGAAAAATAAGAAAATCATGAAATTTGCAGGTAAATGGTGGGACCTGGAAAGGATCATCCTGAGTGAGCTGTCCCAGAAGCAGAAAGACACACACAGTATATACTCACTCATATAGACATATAACATAGGATAAACCTACTAAAATTTGTACATCTAAAGAAACTAATCAAGAGAGGACCCTGACTAAAATGCTCAATCACCATCCCAAAAGGCAAAAAGGATGGACATCAGAAGAAGAAGAGAACAGGAAACAACCTAGGAATCTGCCACAGAGGGCCTCTGAAAGGCTCTGTTCTGCAGACTGTCAAAGCAGACGCTGAGACTTATGGCCAACTGTTGGGCAGAGTGAATGGAATTTTATGTAAGAAGTGGGTAATAGTAAGATCTGGAGAGGACAGGAACTCCACAAGGAGAGCAACAGAACCAGAATATTTGAACACAGGGGTCTTCCCAGAGACTCATACTCCAACCAAGTATCAGGCATGGAAATAACCTAGAACCCCTGCACAGATGTAGCCCATGGCAGTTTAGTGTCCAAGTGGGTTACATAGTAATGGGAAGAGGGACTGCCTCTGACATGAACTGATTGGCCTGCTCTTTGATCACCTCCCCCTGAGGGGGGAGCAGTCTTACCAGGCCACAGAAGATGACAGTGCAGCCACTCCTAATGAGATCTGATAGATTTAGATGAGAAGGAGGGAGAGGAGGACCTCCCTATCAGTGGACTTGGGGAGGAGCATGAGTGAAGAAGGGGGGGAGGGTGGGACCGGCAGGGGAGGATGGTGGGGTTTATGGGGGGATGTAAAATGAAGAATGTGTAATTAATAAAATAAAGTAAATTTAAAAAAAAAGCTTTTCATTTTCATGAGGTCCCATTTATTGATTGTTGATCTTAGAGTCTGTGCTGTTGGTGTTCTCTTTAGGAAGTTCTTTCCTTTGAAAATGAGCTCAAGGCTTTTCCCCACTTTTTCTTCTAACTGATTTAGTATGTCTGGTTGTTGAGGTCTTTGATCCACTTGAATTTTAGTTTTGTGCAGTGTGATAAATATGGATCTATTTGCATTTTTCTACAAGTACATATTCAGTTAGACCAGCACCATTTGTTGAAGATGCTGTCTTTTTTTGTTGTTGTTGTTGTGTGGGTTTTTTTTTTTTTTTTTGTCAAAAACCAAATATCATTAGGTCTTTGGGATTATATCTGGGTCTCTGTTTGATTCCATTGATCTGCCATTCTGTCTCTATGCCAGTACCATGCAGTTTTTATAACTACTGTTCTGTAGTACAGCTTGAGTTTAGCGATGGAGATACCTCCAGATGACCTATTGTTGTACAGGATTGTTTTGGCAAGTCTGATTTTCTTGTTTTTCTATATAAATTTGAGAATTGTTCTTCCAAGTTCTGTAAAGAATTCAGTTGGTATTTTGATGGGAATTGCATTGAAAATGGAGTTTGCTTATTGCAGGATGGCCATTTTCACTATGTTAAACTTCCCGATCCATGAGAGTGGGAGATCTTTCCACCTTCTGATATCTTCTTCAATTTCTTTCTTCAGAGACTGGTAGATTTTTTTTTTTTGTTCATACAGGTCTTTCACTTGCTTGGTTAAAGTCACATCAAGGTATTTTATGTTATTAGTGGCTATTTGAAAGCTGTAGTTTCCCTAATTCTTTCTTGGCAGTTTTGTTTTTCATGTACAGGAGGGCTACTAAATTTTTGAGTTAGTTTTGTATGAAGCCACCTTGCTGAAGGTGTTTTTCAGTTGAATGTGTTCTCTGGTTGAATTTATGCTCACTCATGTATAATATCATGTCATCTTCAAATAGTGACTTCTTCTTTTCCAATTTTTATCCCCTTGACTTCCTTCAATTATCTTATTGTTCTAGGTAGGACTTCAAGTACTATGTTGAAGAGATATGGAGATACTGGGAAACCTTGCCTTGTCCCTGACTGTCTTGGGATCGATTTAAGTTTCTTTCTGTTTAGCTTGATGTTGGCTATAGGCTTGCTGTATATTGCTTTTATTCTGTTTAGGTAAGGATTCTGTATCCTTGATCTCTCCAAAACTTTAAATATGAATGGCTGTTTGATTTTTTCAAATGTTTTTCCAGCATCTAAGGAGGTGATCATATGGGTTTTCTCCTTCAGTTTGTTTATGTGGTGGATTACAGTGGTGGATTTTTATATATTGAACCATCCCTGCATGTCTGAGTGAAGTGTATGTGTTCTTTGATTCAGTTTACAAGTATTTTATTGAGTATTTTTACATCAATGTTCATAGGAGAAATAGGACTGAAGTTGGTCTTTGTGTGGTTTAGATATCAATGAGACTCTGGTCTCACAGAATGAGTCTGGCAATGTTCCTTCTGTTTCTATTTTGTGGAATAGTTTGATGAGAATTGGAGTTAGCTCTTATTTGAAGGTCTGGTAGAATTCTGCACTGAAACCAACTGGCCCTGGGCTCTTTTGCGAATGGAGACTTTTGATGACAGCTTCTATTTCCTTGGGGCTTATAGAACTATTTAATCTGTTTACCTGATCTTGATTTAATTTTGGTAAATAGAATCTATCAAGAAAATTGTCCATTTCATTTACATTTTCCAACTTGGTGGTCTATAGGCTTTTGTAGTAAGAACTAATGATTGTTTGGATTTCCTTGATGTCTCTAGTTATGTCCCTCTTTTTGTTTCTGATTTTGCTAATTTGGATAGTTCCTCTTTGCCTTTTAGTTGGTTTTGGTAAGGTTTTTTCTATATTTATTTTCTCAAAGAACCAGTTCTTGGTTTCCTTGACTCTTTGAATTGTTTTCTTTGTTTTTAATTCATTGACTTCAACTCTGAGTTTGATTATTTCCGATCATCTACTCCTCTTTTGTGTGTCTGCTTCTTCTCCACCCCCCTCACCTAGGGCTTTTAGGTGTGCCATTCAGTTGCTTATATTAGATGTCTCAAACTTCTTTCTGGAGGCACTTAGTGCTATGAACCTTCCTGCTTTCTTTGTGTCTCATAAGTTTGGGTAAGTTGTGCTTTCATTTTCATTGATTTTTAGGAAGTCTCTAATTTCTTTTGTATTTCTTCCCTGACCAAGTTGTCATTGCATAGAGAGTTCTTTAGTTTCTATGTGTATGTAGGCTTTCTGTGATTTCTACTCCTGTTGAGGCCTAGTTTTAGGCCATGGTGTTCTGATAAAATATAAGGGAGTATTTCAATCTTCGTATATCTGTTGAGGCTTGCTTTGTGTCTGATTATATAGTCAGTTTGGGAGATGGTTCTGTGGGATGCTGAGAAGAAGGTATACTATTTTGAGTTCAGGTGAAAAGTTCTGTAGACCTTTATTAGGTCCATTTGATTTAGGACCTCTGTAAGTGTCATTATTTCTCTAGCTTTTTTCTAGATGATCTGTCCCTTGGCGAGAGTGGAGTGTCGAAGTCTCCCACTATTAAGATTTTGGGAGCTCCTGTCACCTCCAGGTCTTTCATCTCCCCATTTTCATGAGAGTCCCTGCACTCTGCCCAAAATTTGTCTATGAGTCTTAGAATCTGCTTTGATACCCTACTGGGTAGAGTCTTTCAGAGGCCCTTTCTGGTAGACTCCTGTTCTGTTCCCTGTTTTCTCCCACTTCCCATGTCTATCCCATTTGCTTTCTGAGTGAGAATTGAGCAACTTTACCAATCCAATATCTGACAGAGGACTAATATACCGAATACATAAAGAACTGAAGAAGGTACAAGGCAACAACTCAAGTAAGCCAATTAAAAATGGGGTAAGGAGCTAAACAGAATTCTTAACAGAGGAATATGGAAAGGCAGAGAAACACTTAGACATGCTCAATTTCCTTAGTCATCAGAGACATTCAAATCAAAACAACAATCAAACAACCTTCTACCCATCAAAGTGTATGAGGTAAAAAAGTCAAGTGACAATACATGCTGGAGAGGTTGTGGAGAAAGGGGAACACTGCTCCACTGATGGTGGAATGTAAACTTGTACAACCACTTTGGAAACCAATCTGGAGCTTTCTCAGAAAATTAGGAATTGTGCTACCTCAAGATCCAGCTATACCATTCTTAAGCATATATCCAAAAGATGCTCAAGTACACAACAAGGACATTTGCTCAACCACGTTCCCAGCAGCTTTATTTGTAATATCCTTAATCTGAAAACAACCCAGATGTCCCATAAAGGAGGAATGGATACAGAAATTGTGGTATATTTACACAATGGAATACTACTCAGCAATTAAAAACAAGGAAAATCATGAAAATTTCAGGCAAATGGTGGGATCTAGAAAATATAGTCCTGCGTGAAGTAACCCAGAACCAGAAAGACACACATGGTATATACTCATGTATAAGTGGATATTAGTCATATATCAGTTAAACATGCTAAAATCTATACTCCTAAAGAAGCTAAACAACAAGGAGGGAAGTTGCTCAATCCTCACTCAGAAAGCAAATGGCTCTTTTGTTTTCTTAACCGTATTATTCCAACTTTGATAAGATAAAATTTCAATCTGTTTTAGTTTTCAATCTCCTGATGGCTAAAGATAGTAAAAAGTTTAAAAATATTTCTTAGCCATTTTTAATTCTTCTTCTCAGAACTCACTGTTCACTTTCACTGCCCACTTTATAATTTAGTTGTTTGCTTTATTTATGTTTAGTTTTTTAACTTCCTTAAATATTAAAGACACCAATCATCTTCCAGATGTATAAATGGTGAAGATATTTTTCCCATTCTGTAGGCTGCCTCATATCTCAAATGATTTTGTTCTTTTTTTGTACAGAAGCTTTTCTATTTTATGGAATAACTTGAACAGTTTCTATATTATTCATCACTGAAAATCTGGCAGAATTTTGTGGTGAATCCATCAGGTCGTGTTTTTGTTGGAAAATTTTAGTTGCAATTTCTGTTTCATGGATTTCTATAGAGTTATTTAAATTGTTTATTTCATCTTGGTTTATCACTGGGAAATTATATGTATCTACAAATCAAACTATTTGTTTTACAACTTTAAATTTAGCAGAATGTAAACTTTTAAAAATTAATTTATTTGTTTTACATCCTGATCTCGACTCCGTTTTCGTCCCTCTCAACTCCTCCCCCCCTGACTATCCACTTCCCTTTCTTCTCAGAGGAGAGGAGGTCTTCCATAGGTATTAACCCATGTTCACGTATCAAGTTGCAGTAGGAATAGGTACATCTTCTTCTATTGAGGCTAGACCAGGTAGCCCAGTTAGGGGAAAGGGATCCAGAGGTAGGCAACTGAGTCAGAGACAGCCTTTGCTCTTGCTTCTGGGAGCTTCACATTAAGACCATGATACACATACATTACATCTGTGCATATTCCTAATGCCATCCTATGCATGCTTTCCAGGTGGGAGTCTAGTCTCCACAAGCTCCCCCTGGGCCCTAGTCTGTTGATTCTATACATTCTCCTGCAGTGTACCTGACCTGTCCTGTTCCTCCAATTCCTCCCCGACCCCCCTCTACCATAAGACTCTGACCCATATCTAATGTTTGGATGTGGGTCTCTCCATTTGTTTCCATCAGCTTCTTGGTGAAGCCTCTCAGATGACAGTTATGCTAGAGCCCTATTTGCAAGTACAGCAGAATATCATTAATAATGTGAGAGGTGGCCTCTCTCTCATGGCATGGATCTCAAGTAGGGCCAGACAAGGGAAGGTGATACCTTCTGAAGTTCTTTTGTTGTACAGAGTGTTTTTTACTTAATTAACTTAATCATTAATGAATTAATTTATCTTATTAGTTACATTTTAATAACTTTTTATCCCAGCTGTATCCCACTCCCTCATTCCCTCACAATCCCACCCTCCTTCCCTCATCTCCTCCCTGCCCCTTTCCAAGTCTACTGATAGGGGAGGACTTCCTCCCCTTTCATCTGACCCTGTTTTATCAGGTATTTTCAGGACTGGCTGCAATGTCCTCCTCTGTGGCCTAGCAGGGCTGCTCTTCCATTGGGAAGTGGGAAGGAAGGTCAAAGAGTCTGTCATTGAGTTCATGTCAGAAATAGTCCCTGTTCTCCTTACTAGGGAATAGACTTGGATACTGAGCTACCATGGTCTACATCCGAGCAGAGGTTCTAGGTTATATCCACATATGGTCCTTGGTTGGAGAAACAGCCTCATAAAAGACCTTTGTATGCAGATATATTTAGTCCTTGTGGAGCTCCAGTCCTCACCAGGTCATAGTAACTTCCCCTTCTTTCATAAGATTCGCTGCACTCTGCACTTTCTCAGACAATCAGGAATAGTGCTTCCTCAAGATCCAGCTATACTACTCCTAGGATATATCCAAAATTTGCTCAAGTACACAACAAGGATATTTGTTCAACTATGTTTGTAGCAGCTTTATTTGTAATATCCAGAACCTGGAAACAACCCATATGTACATCAATGGAAGAATGGATATAGAAATTAAGGTACTTTTACACAATGGAATTCTACTCAGCAATTAAAAATGAGGAAATCATGAAATTTGCGTGTCAATGGTGGGAACTAGAAAAGATCATTCTGATTGATGTATGGGCTAAAGACACACATGGTCTATACGCACTTATTTAGAACTATAAGTTATGGTAAACATAATGAAATCTATATACCTAAAGAAGATAAACAAGAAAGAAGACCTGGGGTAAGATGATCAGTCCTCACTTAGAAAGACAAATGGTATGGGCATTGGATGTAGGAGAAAACAAGTAACAAGACAGGAGCCCACCACAGAGTACCTCCGAAATATTCTACCTATCACTGTATCAAAGCAGATACTGATATTCATAACCAAACTTTCGTTGAAGTTTTGAGGTCGCTCATGTATACTATCATATCTTCTGCAAATAGTAATACTTTGACTTCTTCCTTTCCGATTTGTATCCTCTTGATCTTCTTTATTTATCTTATTGCTCTGGCTAGGACTTCAAGTACTATATTGAAGAGATATGGAGAGAGTGGGCAGCCTTGCCTTGTCCCTGATTTCAGTGGGATTGATTTAAGTTTCTCTCCATTGAGTTTGATGTTGGCTATAGGCTTGCTGTATATTGCCTTTACTGTGTTTAAATATGTGCCTTGTATCCCTGATCTCTCCAAGACTTTAAACATGAATGGGTGTTAGATTTTGTCAAATGCTTTTCCAGCATCTAAAGAGATGATCATGTGGTTTTTCTCCTTCAGTTTGTTTATATGGTGGATTACATTGATGGATTTCCATATGTTGATTCACACTTGCATGCCTGGATTGAAGCCTACTTGGTCATAGTGGATGATATCTTTGATGCATTCTTGGATTCGGTTTGCAAGTATTTTATTGATTATTTTTCATCAATGTTCATAAGAAGTATAGGTCCAAAGTTCCCTTTTTTGTTGGGTCTTTGTGTGGTTTAAGTATCAAGGTGACTGTGGCTTCATAGAATGAGTCTGGAAATGTTCCTTCTGTTTCTATTTTGTGGAATAGTTTGAAGAGAATTGGAGTTAGCACTTCTTTGAAGGTCTGGTAAAATTCTGTGCTGAAACCATCTGGCCCTGGACTTTGTTTGGAAAGGAGACTGTTAATGACTGCTTCTATTTCCTCTGGCGATATAGGACTATTCAGTCTTTTTACCTGATCATGACTTAATTTTGGTAGATGGAATCAAGAAAATTTTCCATTTCTTTTAGAGTTTCAAATTTTGTGCTATATAGGTTTTTGTAGTATGACCTAATGATTGTTTGGATTTCCTCAGAGTCTGTAGTTACGTCCCCATTTTCATTTCTGATTTTGCTGATTTGGATTGTTTTTTTTTTTCTTTCTGCCTTTTAGTTAGTTTGGCTAAAGGTTTGTCAATCTTGTTGATTTTCTCAAACAACCAGCTCTTGGTTTCATTGATTCTTTGAATTGTTTTATTTGCTTCTAATTGATTGATTTCTGCCCTGATTTTGATTATTTCCAGCTGTCTGTTCCTCTTGGGTGTATTTGCTTCTTTTTTTTTTTTTTTTTTAGGGCTTTCAGTTGGGCAATTAGGTTGTTTGTATGAAATGTCACAAATTTCTTCTTGTAGGTACTTAGTACTATAAATTTTCCTCTGAGCACTGCTTTCATTGTGTCCCATAAATTAGGGTATTTTGTACCTTCATTTTCATTGACTTCTAGGAAGTCTTTAATTTATTTCTTTATTTCTTCCTTAACCCAGCTGTCATTGAACAGTAAGTTGTTCAATTTCCATGTGTGTGTAGGCTTTTTGCTAATTCCATTTTGGTTGAGGTCCCGATTTCATCCATGGTGGTCAGATAGAATACAGGGGATTATTTCAATCCTCTTGTATCTGTTGAGGCTTGCTTTGTGACCAACCATATGGTCTATTTTGGAGAAGGTTCCATGAGGTGCTGAAAAGAAGGTATACTCTTTTGAGTTTGTGTGAAAAGTTCTGTAGACATCTGTTAGGTTCATTTGAGTTAGGACCTCTGTAAGTGCCTTTATTTCCCTATTTGGCTTCTGTCTAGATGACCTATCCCTTGGTGAAAGTGGGGTGTTAAAGTCTCCCAGTATTAAGGTGTTGGGATTGATATGTGATTTACTTTTTAATAATGTTTCATTTATGAATGTAGGCACTCTTGTATTTGGGGCATAGATGTTCAGAATTGTGATGTCCTCTTGGTGGATTTTTCCTTTGATGAGAATGTAGTGCCCCTCATCATCATTTTAGATTAATTTTGGTTAAAAGACTATTTTATTAAGTATTAGGATAGCTACCCCAGCTTGTTTTCTGGGTCCGTTGCTGGAAAAACATTTTCCCTCCCTTTACTGTGAGGTAGTGTTTATCTTTGTTGCAGAGGTGTGTTTCTTGGATGCAGCAGTGTTGGATCCTGTTTCAGCACCCATTCTGTTAGTTTGTGACTTTTTGTTGGAGATTTGAGTCCATTGATGTTGATAGATAATAGTGACCAATAAACATTAATTCCTTTTATTGTGGAGTTGGTGGTCTTACTGTGATTCATTGCTTGTTTTCTTTTAATTTTTGGGGGATATTATCTGTATGTTTTGTTTTCTTCGGTATAGCTGTTTTCATTGGATTGCAGTTTTCCTTCTAGAATCTTCTGTATGGCTGGTTTGCTGTGTAGATATTGCATAAATTTAGTTTTGTCACGGAATGTTCTGTTTTCTCTGTCTATGTTGATTGAAAGCGTTGTAGGGTATAGTAGTCTGCGTTGGCATCTGTGGTCTCTTAAAGTCTGCATGACACCTGCCCAGGCCCTTCTGGGTTTCATAGTTTCTGATGAGAATTTGGTGTGATTCTGATAGGTCTACCTTTATATGTTACTTGGACTTTTTCCCTTGCTGTTTTTAATATCTTTTCTTTGTTCTGTAGATTTAATGTTTTGATTATGATGTGACATGACGTGTTTCTTTTCTGGTCTAGTCTATTTGATGTTCTGTAGGCATCTTGTATATTTATGGACATCTCTTTCTTTAAGTTGGGAAAGTTTTCTTCTGTGATTTTCTTGAAAATATTTTCTGTACCTTGGAGCCTGGTATCTTCTTTTTCATTAATTCCTGTTGTTCTTAGATTTTGACTTTTCATGGTGTTCTTGATTTCTTGGATATTTTGTGTTTGAGACTTTTCTGATTTTACTTTTTCTTTGAGAAAAGTATCAATTTCTGCCAGTGTATCTTCAGCTCCAGAGATTCTCTCTTCCATCTATTGTATTGTGTTGGTGATGCTTACCTTTTTGGTTCCTTCTCTTTTCTCTAAGTTCTCCAGCTCCAGAGTCTTTTCAGTTTGTGTTTTATTTATTGATTCTAATTCTGTTTTCATGCCTTCACCATTTCCTTCATCTGTTTGAATGTAGATTCCTGTCTCTCTATGTTGGTCTCTATTTTTTTTTGTTCATTTCCTTTCTATATGCCACTAATTGTATCTTTACCTGTGCCTCTATTTGTTTGGTTATATTTGCCTCTGTTGCTTTGAGAATTTTGTTCATTTCCTCTTTCTTTTCCTCCACTAGGTTGGCCAAAACTTTGATAGATTTGTTCATTTCCTGTTTAACTGTCTGTATTTGGATGGCTATTTCTTTGAGAGATTTGTTTGTTTCCTCTTTATGTGCCTCAAATAATTGGGTAAGTATAGCTTTAAAGTCATTTTCCTGTGTTTCTTATGAATTGGAGTATTCATCAATTTTGGGCGTTGCTCGTGAAGCCATGATGTCCTGATTTATGTTGGATATGTTCTTTTGCCCACTCCTGGCCATTGCCTTATCTGTAACCTTCCCTGTTTGTTCCTGGATTCTGCAGCTCAGACTGGTACCGTCTCTCTCCAGTGTCTGGAGACTTCTTCAGGAAGCTGAGAGAGATCCCATGGCCTCAGTGTGTGTGTTGGTGCTTCAGCTGTACCTGTGGGAGAAAAGTCCTCAGCACAGAAGGGCAAATGCATATGGGGGTATGTTTCAAAATATGCATCAAAGTGTGCCTGGAGGGACAGAGTGACACAGAGTGTTGAACCCTTGAGTGTGTGGGAGGGGCTCTGCCTTGCAGGCTTCTAATGGGTTACTTGTGCATCCGCTGTAGATGTAGCAGGTGCTGGTGATAGTCTTGGTGCAATTTCCTTATGCAAATTCCCTGAATACCTCAGTGGTCTACAGGCCCGTGGTATTCGGCTCTGTCTGAGCTCTTGGCATTATCTGCCTTCACTCCACTGTTGGATACACAGAGCAGGGGCTTCAATGTCCCAAGAGTCCCTCTGTTTCCCACAGTGGGTATGTGCGTGGGAGAGGCCTGATGCCTGTCCGCTAGTTTAGAAGGACCCTGGATTTGGGGCTCTGCAGACACTCAGGGGTGCACTCACTCTCAAGCAGGTCACATTGGCAAGGATCAGGGTATCCAGGCTCTCTACTATCTGGTTTTGACCTGCTTAGTCATATGCAGGAGGACTGACACGCTCAGCCAGCTCAGTGCTGCTGCGGCTGCCAGATTAGGAAGTCTAGCTGCAACTGGAGAATGGGATGCCGGTCCAGATGACTTGTGGGAAGTCCTGGAGGCCCTCCACTGTGTTCTTCAGACCTGGGAGGCCCTGGCGCCTGGTGTGCCTACCTTGTTTGGCGGGTCTACTGGACTTTGGTGGCTATATAGCCTATTATCTGTCACTGAGGGTTTGGGTGGGCCGTACAGTCAGTGGCTGGGAGACCGTGCAGAGTCGATATGGCTGCTTGCAGACTTGAGACACGGGGAGGATGGTGCCGCTGATCTGGGACTCCCAGGCAGGTATAGCTGGCAGTTGGGGCTGAAGGGCTAGGAGCCCTGCCTCTGGACCACAGTCCCCAGGCAGCGAGCTCTGAGCTTAGAATCTTGGAGAGCTGGCTGTGCCGAGGAGGAGGAAAGTCCAAAAAAGGGGAGTGCCAGGATATCAAAGGATCCTTTCTCTCCTTCCCCAAACAAGTCCGCAGTTGACCTGAGACCAAAGTTCTCACCTTGTGGGATGTTCCCTCTCGTTTAGAAAGCCTCACTGTCGTTTCCCTGGCTTCAGTCATCCTTCCACTCACCAACACCAGCTCCTCTGCAACTCAGAAACTGTGCGCGCTCATTGCCATCCTGGATCCCTCTATGTACAGAAGTGTTTTAACTATTCTGAATTTTTTCTATATGAAATTGAGAATTGTTAATTCAGGTTCTGTAAAGAATTGTGTTGGTTTTTTGATGGGAATTGCATTGAATCTGTCAATTGCTTTTGTTAAGATGGATATTTTTACTATGTTAATCCTATTTATCTATGAGCATGGGAGAACGTTTCCATCTTTTGATATTTCCTTCTTTCTTTCTTCAAAGGCTTGAAGTTCTTTCAATTGCTTAGTTAGAGTTACACCAAAATAGTTATATTATTTGTGGCAATTGTTTCCCTAATTTTTTTCTCAGCCCATTTGTTGTTTGTAGGTACAAGGACTTCTTTTTTTTCTTTTCTGTGTCTGTTGTTATGTTCCCCTTCTCATTCCTGATTTTATTAATTTGGATAATGTCTCTCTGACTTTAATAACTATGGCTGAGGGTTTTTCTATCTTGTTGATTTTTTTCAAAGAACCAGCTCTTGATTTTTTTTTTTTGAGTTTTTATATGATTCTCTTTATTTCTAATTTATGGATATCAGCCCTGAGTTTGATTGTTTCCTGCCATCCATTCCTCTTGGTTGTTTTTGCTTCTTTTTGTTCTAGAGCTTTCAAGTGTACTGTTAAGTTGCTAATATAATATCTCTCGAATATCTTTATGAACTCTCTTAGTGCTGTTATTTACTTATTTATTTATTTAGTGTTATTAAATGCTTCTACCTCCCTTCCAACCCCACAACACTGGGTAGGGGGTAAACAAGGTTAGTGGAGACAGGAGACAGAATTCTCTCTGCTACTTCTGGTTGGGTAGGGTTGCAGGATTCTTTTTTTGGAGGAGGAGGAAATACCAATATCAGGAGTTTAGAAATCTAGAAGTCAAGGTAACCAATAAATCAGCAAATATCAAATGCAGCAGCAGGAGGAACCAGCAGCAAGCAGTCCTCCTCCAAGCAGTCATGCCTTCTTCCCCTGGGCTGCCAAACTTATACCCTTCAAATTCCTCAGAATTCAACTTACAAAGATGATTTTCCACACAAGACACTTAAAGGGTGAGGATAAACTAAAATCTCCAAAGGAAATTTTAACAAAAACATGTTTACCTATAATAAACAAAAGCATCCACAAGTGCTATGATTTTTCCTCTTAGCCTTGCCCTCATTATACTTCATAAGTTTGCTCATGTTGTTGCAGGCATTCTGGCAAGCGACAATTGGGGTTTCCTTCTTTTTGTTTAGCTGGTGTGAGTAATTTATTTCCTGTGTTTACTTTGTTTTAGTTAACCTCGTTGGGTTAGCTTTTCCTCCTACTGTCTTTGATAGGGCCGCTTTTTTTTCATAGATAATATATATATATATTTATTTATTTATTTATTTATTTATTTATTTATTTATTTATTTATGTTTTCATCATCAATGGTGATTAAAAGTTTTGTTGAGTATAGAAGGGTGGGCTGACATCTGCCCAGGACCTTCTAGCTGTTAGAGTCTCTGTTGAGAGGTTGGATATAATTCTGATAGGTTTGACTTTCTATGTTACTTGGCCTTTTTCCCTTGTAGCTTTTAATATTCTTTTGTTATTGCTGTTGTTCTGCACACTTACTGTTTTGATAATTGTACAGTGGGAGAATTTTCTTTTATGGTCCAATCTATTTGGTGTTTTGTATCCTTCTTTTATGTTTATGTTGGGAAAATTTTCTTCTATGATTTTGTTGAAAATATTTTCTTGTCCTTGGAACTGGTGGTCTTCTCCATATTCTATTCTTACTATTTTTAGACTTGGTCTTTTCATAGTGTCCCAGATTTCTTGGGTGTTTTGTGTCAGAAACTTTCTAATATTTAACATTTCCTTTGACTGGAAATTGATTTCTTTAATCTTATATCCTAAGTCTGAGTTCACTCTTATATTTCTTGTATTCTGTTGGTGGTTCATTTGTCTGTAGTTCCTGCTCTCTTCTCTGGGTTTTCCATCTCCAGAATTGCCTCAGATTGTGTTTTTTGTTGTTGTTGTTGTTGTTGTTTCTGTTTCCATTTTTAGGTCTTAAACAGCTTTATTCATTTCTTCAACTGTTTGATTTTATTTTCCTGTATTTCTTTAAGGAATTTATACATTTCCTTTTTAAATGCCTTTATCATCTTAAGATGGGTTTTAAGGTTATCTTCTTCTGATTCAGCTGTGTTAGGATATCCAGGGATTGCTTTAGTAGGATTCCTGGGCTTTGATGGTGTCATATTGTTCTGGCTCTTGTTGATTGTGATTTCATGCTTGTGGTTAGATATCTGTTTGTCCTTGATGCTGACATGCAGATTCCAGGAATGTGAGCAGAGCTGTGGGCTAGAAAATGGATCACAGGGAAGCAGGTACATGCAGTTTACCACATTAAGTGTGCTTTAGGTGGACATGGCAAGCAGAGAATTGGTGGCAGGAGGTCTCTTTGGTTTGTCCTTGGTGACAGCAGAGCTCCTGGAATGCAGGCAGAGCTCTGATCCAAAATGGAGCTCAGGGGACATGTTCCAGATCACCAATAAAATATAAAATTTTAATACATGCCCTCATGATTCTCTAAATTCTTCAGGGTTTGTTGTAATGTGTCTCCTTTCAGTCTAATAATATTATTTTGGTTTCCTCTGTTTTTCATTATTTTATTTTTTTTATTAATTATTATTAATATAATTTATTACAATTATTCAATTTATATACTGGCTGTGGATGGCTCGGCTCCCTTGACTCCTTCGAATCCCACCCTCCTTTTCTTTTCTTTCTCTATTCCCCTCCCTTAGTCCACTTATAGGGAAGTCCCTCCTTCCCTTCTATTTGACCATAGCCTATCAGGTCTCATCAGGACTAGTTGCATTGTCTTCCTCTGTGGCCTGGTAAGGCTGTACCCACCAGGGGGAGGTGATCAGAGAGAATGCCACTGAGTCAGAGACAGCTCTACTCCCCTAACTAGAGAACCCATTTGGAGCCTGAGTCTACGTGCTATATCTGAGCAGGGGTTTTAGATCCTCTTCATGTATGGTCTTGGTTGGGATTTCAGTTTCTTCAGGGCTCCCAGGGTTTAGGTTTTTATTCTTTTATTTTTTATTTTGGCTCTATTGATATCTTTAGGAACTCCTGCCCCCTCCCGGTCTTTCTATGTCCACCTATTTTCATAAAATTCCATGCATTCTACACAAAATTTAACTATAAGTCTCAGCCTCAGCTTCAATACCTCCATCTGTAAAGTCTTTAAGAAGCCTCTGTGGTAAGCTACTGTCCTGTTTCCTGGCTTCTCCTCCTTCCATGTGTATTGCATTTGCCCTTTTGAATGAGGATTAAACAACTTCTGTAGTATCTTCCTGTTGTTTAGCATTTTTTAGGAGCATAAATTTTACTAATTTTATCCTATATTATGTCTAATAACCACTTATGAGTAAGTATATATCATGCATGTCTTTCTGTTTCTGGGGTACCTCACTCAAAATGATATTTTCTTGTTCCCACCATTTGCCTGCAACTTTCATGATTTCCTTGCTTTTAATTGCTGAGTAGTAGTCTATTGTGTAAATGTACCACAATTTCTGTATCCATTCCTCCACTGAGGGACATCTAGGTTGTTTCATGATTCAGGCTATTAAAACAGAGCTGCTACGAATAAAGTTGAGCAATTGTCCTTGTACAAGTGAACATATTTTGGATATATACCAGTAGTGGTATAGCTGGATCTTGAGGAAGTACTCTATGCTTAGCTTTCTGAGAAAGCTTTAGATTGATTTCCATAGTGGTTGTACAGGTTTACATTCTCACCAGCAGTGGGGGAGGGTTCCCCTTTCTCCACATTCTATCCAGCATGTGTTGTCATTTGAGTTTTTATCTTAGCCATATTGATGGGAGTAAGGTGAAATCTCAGTGTTCTTGTGATTTGCATTTCCCTGATGACTAAGGACATTGAATATTTGTTTAAATGTTTCTCTGCAATTCGATAGATATTCTTCTATTGAGAATTCTCTGTTTATCACTGAACACTTTTATTTAATTGGGTTACTTGTTGTGTTGGTGTTTAGCTTCTTAAGTTCTTTATATATTCTGGATATTAGCCCACTATCAGATATAGGATTGATGAAGAACCTTTCCCAATCTGTAGGCTGTTGTTTTGCTCTGCTAACAGTGTCCTTTTCTATACAGAAGGTTTTCAGTTCCATGAAGTCCCATTTATTGATTGTTGATCTTACAACCTGTGCTGTTGAAGTTCTGTTTAGGAAGTTCTCTCCTGTGCCAATGAGGTCAAGGCTCTTCCCCACTTTTTCTTCTAACAGGTTTCTTGTGTCTGGTTTTATGTTGACGTCTTTGATCCTCTTAGAATTTAGGTTTGTGCAGATGGATAATTATGGATCTATTTGCATTTCTCTACATGTAGACATAAGTTAGACCAGCACCATTTATTGAAGATGCTGTCATTGTATGGTTATGGTTTCTTCTTCAAAAATTAGATGTCCATGGGTATGTGAGATTATTTTTGTGTCTTTTACTCAATTCCATTGATCCACCATTCTGTTTCTATGTCAGTACCATGCAGTTTTTGTTACTATTGCTCTGCAGTACAGCTTGAGATCAGGTAAGAAGATACTTCCAGATGATCTGTTATTGTACAGGATTGTTTTACCAATTCTGGATTTTTTTTTTCCATATGAAATTGAGAATTGTTCTTTCACGTTCTGTAAAACATTGTGATGGTATTTTGATGGGCATTGTGTTGAAGCTGTATATTCCTTTTGTTAGGATGGGCATTTTCTCCGTTAATTGTACTGATCCATGAGCATGGGATATCTTTCAATCTTCTGCTATCTTCTTCCATTTCTTTCTTCAGAGACTTCAAGTTTTTTTCATACATGTCTCTCACTTCCTTGGTTAGAGTCACACCAAGGCACTTTATGTTATTTGTGGCTATTGTAAAGAGTGTTGTTTTCCTAATTTCTTTCTCAGCACTTTTGTCTTTGGTATACAGGAGGGCTACTGATTTTTTTTTAAGTTAATTCTGTATCTAGAATCTTTGCTGAAGGAGTTTATCAGCTGGAGAAGTTCTCTGGTAGAACTATCATATCATCTGTGAACAGCGATACTTTGACTTCTTCCTTTCCAATGAATAGAAACTTTATCTCCTGTGGTATTCTTGTTGCTGTAGCTAGGACTTCAAATACTATGTTAAAGAGATAAGTAGAATGGGCAGCCTTGCCTTGTCTCTGATTTCAGTGGGATTGATTTAAGTTTCTCTCTGTTCAGTTCAATGTTGGCTATAGGCTTTCTGTATATTGTTTTTACAATGTTTAGGTATGTGTCTTTTATACCTGATCTCTCCAAAATTTTAAACATGAATGGGCCTTGGATTTTGCCAAATGCTTTTTTGGCATCTGAGGAGATGATCACATGTTTGTTTGTTTGTTTGTTTGTTTGTTTTTCCATCTGCTTGTTTATGTTGCTGATTATATTGAAGGATTTCCGTATGCTGAAACACACGTGCATGCCTAGGATGAAGCCTGCTTGGTCATTGTGCATATCTTTTATGTGTACTAGGATTCGGTTATGAGTATTTTATTGAGTATTTTTATGTGAATATTCAGAAGACAAATAGGTTAAGTTCCCATTTTCTGTGGGGTCTTTGTGTGGTGTAGGTATCAAGGTTACTTTGGCCTCATAGAATGAGTTTGTTAATGTTCCTTTTGTTTATATTTAGTGGAATGGTTTGAAGTGTATTGGTATCAGCTCTTCTTTGAAGGTCTGGTAGAATTCTGCCCTGAAACCATCAGGCCCTGGGCATATTTTGGCAGGGAGACTTTTGATGACTACTTCTATTTCCTTGAGGAATATAGGACTACTTAATCTATTTACCTGATCTTGGTTTAGCTTTGGTATATGGAATCTATCAAGACAATTGTCCATTTCATTTGGCTTTTCAAATTTTGCGGTGTATAGGCTTTTGTAATAAGACCTAATGATTCTTTGAATTTTCTCAATATCTGTTCTTTTGACACCCGTTTGTTTCTTGATTTTGCTGGTTTGGATAGTTTCTCTCTGCTGTTTAGTTTGGCTAAGGTTTTGTCTATCTTGTTGATTTTCTCAAACAACCAGCTCTTGGTTTCATGGATTCTTTGAATTATTTTATTCATTTCTAATTGATTGATTTCAGCCCTGAGTTTGATTATTTCAAACTGTTTAGTCCTCTTGGATGTGTCTGCTTCTTTTTTTCCTATGGCTTTCGGGTTTGCCATTAAGTTGCTTGTAAGAGATGTCTCAAACATGTTTCTGAAGGCACTTAGTACTATGAAATTTCCTCTTAGCACTGCTTTCATTGTGTACCATAAGTTTGGGTAAGTTGTGCGTTCATTTGTTCATTTTCATTCAATTTTAGGCAGTCTCTAGTTTCTTTTTTTTTTTTTTTTCAATCCTTCACTGATCAAGGGGTCTTTGAGTAGAGACATGCATGTGTAGAATTTTTGTGATTTCTGTTGTTGTTGAAATTTAGTTTAAAGCCATGGTGGCCTGATAGGATACAAAAGATCATTTTAATCTTTTTGAATTTGTTGAGGCTTGCTTTGTATTTGACTATATGGTCAGTTTTGCAGAAGGTTCTTTGGGGTGCTATAAAGGTATACTCATTTGAGTTTGGGTGAAAGGTTCTGTAGACATCTGTTTGGTCCATTTGATTTAAGACATCTGTAAGTGTCATTATTTCCTTATTCAGCTTCTGTCTAGATAATCTGTCCCTTTGTGAGAGTGGAGTGTTGAAGTCTCCCACTATTAAAGAGGTGGGATTGATGTGTGATTTGAGCTTTAATAATGTTTCATTTACAAGTGCATGTATTCTTGTATTTGGGGCATAGATATTCAGGATTGTGGTGTCCTTGTAGTGTTTTTTCTTTGATGAGACTGAAATGTCCCTCCTTATCTTTGTTGATTAATTTTGGTTAAAAGTCTATTTTATCAGATATTAGGATAGCTACTCCAGTTTGTTTTCTTGGTCTTTTTGTTTGAAAAAATCTTTTTCTACCCCTTTACTCTGAGGTAGTGTCTCTCTTTGATGCAGAGGTGTGTTTCATGGATCCAGTAGAATGTTGGATCCAGTTTCTGCAACCATTCTGTTAGTCTGTGTCTTTTTATTGGATGGTTGAGTCCTTTGATGTTGATAGATAATGATGACCAGTAAATGTTAGTTTCTTTCATTGTGGAGATAATGTGTTTGTATGCTTGCTTTCTATTGATATTTTTGTTGTTGTTGTTCTTGAGAGGTTATTTATGTCCTGTGTTTTCTTGGCTGTAGTTGATTTTATTTGATTGGAGTTTGCATTCTAGTATCTTCTGTAGGGATGGGTTGATCTGTAGGTATTAAGTTTAGTTTTGTCATGGAATATTTTGTTTCCTCCATCTATGTTGACTGAAAGTTTTGCTGGGTACAGTAGTCTAGTTTGACATCTGTGGTTTCTTAGAGTCTGCATGACATCTGTCTAGGCCATTCTGGTTTTCCTAGATTCTGTTGAGAATTCTGGTGTGATTCTGATAGGTCTAACTTTATATCTTACTTGTTCTTTTTCCCTTGCTGCTTTTAATGTTTTTTCTTTGTTCTGTAGATTTTGTATTTTGACTATTATGTGAAGTGAGGAGTTTCTTTTGTGGTCCAGTATATTTGGTGTTTTGTAGGCCTCTTGTATGTTTATGGACTCTCTTTCTTTAAGATGGGGAAATTTTCAATTATGATTTTCTTGAAAATATTTTGGACCTTGTACCCTGGAATCTTCTTTTTCATCTATTCCTATTATTCTTAGATTTCTCTTTTCATGGTGTCCTTGATTTCTTGTATGTTTTCTTTGTAACTTTTCTAATTATATCTTTTCTTTGAGAGATGTGTCTATTTCTGCAATTGTATCCTCAGCACCTGAGATTCTCTCTTCCATGTCTTATATACTGTTGGTGATGCTTTGTTGTGGTTCCTGATTTTTTCTCTAAGTTCTCAAGCTCCAGGGCTTTCTCTATTTGTGTTTTCTTTGATTCTAATTCTGTTTTCATGTCTTGTTTCATTTCCTTCATCTGTTTGAATGTGGATTCCTGTCTTTCCTTGATGGTATCTATTTTTTTTGTTTGTTTCCTCTTTTTTGTGCCTCTATTTCTGTTGCTGTATTTGCCTGTGTTACTTTGAGAGTTTTGCTCCTTTCCTCTTTATGTTCCTCTTGTAACTAGATAAGCATAGATTTAAAATCATATTCCTGTCTTCTGATGAATAAAAATATTGACTGCTTGAGGTTGCTGGTGAAGTAATAGTGTCCTGATTTTTCTTGGATGTTTTCTTATGCTGGCCTCTAACCATCTGATGGTCAGTAGCCTTTGCTGTTAGTTTCTGGGGCCTGTACTACAGACTGGGCCTGCCTTTCTCTTGAGTCTGGAATATTCTTCAGGACGATGAGAGAGGTGCACAAGATTTAGAGTGGTTGGTGTTTTAGATGCAGCTAAGGGATGAAAGTCACAGGCATAAGTGCACAAGCTCCAGAGTGTGTATGGAAGTGTGCCTGCCTAGAAAAGTGAAGTGTAAGGGAGGAGTCCATTTACAGGTGCCGTGCATGTGTACAGGTGTCCTGAATGGCTCAGAGGTCCACAGGCCTGAAGCATTATTTTGCTCTAAGTGTTCAGATCTGTCTAGGCTGCACCACCTTGGCTCCAGGAATTGTTTGGCTGGACTTCACTGGGAGACCCACAGAAAAGGGGCTTCAAAGTTGAGAACACAGTCTCTGGGATACCTATGTTGCCCACATTGGGGGTGTGGGTGAGAGGGATCAGATGTCTGGCTGCTAGCATGGAGGGACCTGATCTGAGACTCCATGTGCACTCTCTCCCTGAAGCACTCACTTGTAGGCATGTGTGGAAATTTCGGAATGCCTGTTAATATAGTTGCAGGTGTGTGGAAATCACAAAGGGCCTGCAAACTCACTAGCACTGTGATACCACTCACTGTGGTAATCTCAGAGGACCCGCTGTTTTCTACTCTCAGATGTGGGTCCCCTGTTTGGCTGTTAGAGTAAGGGTTCCCTGCCCCCTGTACCTGGGTTATGTACTCCCTGATGCTGCTGGCTGCTGTAGCCACTGCAGCTGGAGCCAGGAAAGGTGCAGCTGAAAGTTCAGGATGTTGATAGTTAACCACTCTCAGACACCAGAGACCTCCAAGGGGGTCTTGGATCCAATCTGTCCCAGCTCACTGTTTGTCCTCTCTAGCTTGGGAATCCTCAAAGTCGGTGCTGTGGCTTCAATTGCCCCCATTTGCCCCTGCCCCGCCACTCACCAGTTTTGGAGTTTTGAATTCTCTGCCCCTAAGATATGGTATGCACTGGTTGCCAAGATCTTGGAAGTCCTTCTCTGTTATTATAGTGGTTAGACTGACTACTGATTTAAGAATTTTCTTTCTTCTTATTTACAGAACCACTTTTTTTCTATTGTATTCATTTCTGTATTAATTGCCTTGGAGTTAAGTTTGTTCTTACAGTTTTTAATGCCTTAACACTCATCACCAGGTTGTTTGTTTGAGATCTCTCTAATGTTATAATTCAGGCACTTAGAACTATAATCTTCCTTCTTCATTGATTCCCATCAATGCAAATATGTTGTGACTTTATTATCCTTTCACTTTAGGAACTATTATATTTCCTCTTGATTTCTGGAATGACCCATTTGTCATTTAATAGTCTCTTGATTAATTTTCATTAGTTTACATATTTTTAGTAATTTATATTATTATTTAATATTTGTTTTATCCATTTTTTCAGATAGAATACAGGATGTAATTTCAGTTTTTCTTTATTTGGTTCTGCCCATGTGTAGTTAGTTATGATTTGTTGTTTTTTCCCCTTTAATTCCTGTTGTCTATTCTTTCAGTGGGTGTATATGCAGTGTTCAGGATAGACTAGGTTGTCATACAGTTGTGTTGATATTTTGTCCTGGTACCAATATCTGTTTCCAGTTTGTTTCTGTGGGCTGGGCATTGTCTGCAGCAACAGTCACTATCCTGTATATAGCCCACTTTGACACTAGAGTACCAAGTCGCTGCAGAACAGATCCTTAAAATGTAGCAGCTACTTAAGCTTCTTTTAGATATATGCCATATATCAGGGCACTGGGGCTCTCCGAGAGACTGTTTCTCCAACCAAAGACCATGTATGGATATAACCTAGAACCATTGCTCGGATGTAACCCATGGTAGCTCAGTAGCCAAGTGGGTTTCCCTAGTAAGGGGAACAGGAACTATTTCTGATATGAACTCAATGACTGGCTCCTTTACTCTTCCCCCCCCCCCCCCCGCAGGAGGAACAGTCTTGCTAGGCCACTGAGGAGGACTTGGCAGCTAGTCCTGAAGAGACCTGATAGGCTAGGGTCAGATGGAAGGGAGGAGGACCTCCCCTAGCAGTGGACTTGGAAAGGGGCAGGGAGGAGATGAAGGAGGGAGAGTGGGGTTGGGAGGGAATGAGGGAAGAGGCTATGGCTGGGATACAAAGCAAATAACATGTGATTAATGTAAAAAATAAAAATTAATAAAAAATGAATGTACAATGGTTATGTAAAATATCAATTTAGGAGAAATATGGGAAAGAGTATGTACAACTCTTGTGGAGGAAAGGTAATATGTATACTTATGAGTGAACATGAATGTAAAAGAAAAAAAAGAAGTGGTAAGCAATGATGGTGTGATAAATATTGGGGTTTAGATGAGAAAAAGAGGAGGGCAGAAAGATATACATAGGACAAGGAATAATTAAAACCAAGAAACAAATGCAGTAGATCTGTGATGGCATGGGTTAACAACAAACTAAAAAGAAGATGGAAAGATATGTGTCTCATTATAGTAAACCAGGTCATCCACTAAGCTTTGGAATATGTAACAGTAAGAGGAATGTTTATTGAAAAAGCGAAAGGAAGGAGAAAGTTTTTTTTAAAAAAGTAGGAGACAGAATAAAACAACAAAAGGTACAAACAGTAGGGGACAGTGTTGACCTGCTACAGTACCTTCCTGTTCTATATAAAAAAAGAGGGAGAAGAGGCAGATGGATATATAAGATAATGAAGTTAATGGGAGTGAAAAAATAACTATTGAGGGAAATGAGAACTAGGTGAAAATATAAGGAAGTGAGATCACTGGTCTAAAAGTTAATTCGCCCCCCAACCCCTCTTTTTTTTTTTTTTGAGTAAGCTATTTTTTCATTTCACTGGTCTTGGTCTAGTGTGTACTCTCTGAGGTAATAAAAAAGTACCCTTCTTATACTGAGCTCTCCGAGCTTCTGTTGTGTATGGAATTTCTTGACTCTGTTCCCTGGACTGTGGACAACTGAATCAAACTCTATTCAGCCACAATTGTTATGTTCACATGGAATCTGTAGCAGTTTATTGTTGTGCGTTGCCAAAATCATGTTAAAATTTGGGCTTAGCTACCTATGTTTTACCTTTCCCTGTTTGGTCACTGACGGTGGTCATGGCAGCAGTTGTTGGAGAGCTTTCTGTGGAATACCTTCCAACATTACTTTTGTAAATTTCCTGGTAGAATGTCTTAGCCAAGTTTGTCTGGGATACAATGTCACTGTAGCAGTGGTTGCTGCTTTTATTGTTGTTCCAGTTACAAGTCCAATCATATGGCAGAAAAAGGTTGTGGGGTTTATGGTAGAACAGTTCTATTGGACTGTTGATCAGATCAATTCCAGGATTACAAAAGTAACAAATGGAGAGATTAAATATTAGTGTTTTTTAAAATAACCAATCTGTAATAAACCAGTTGCTTTTATCTGATTTCTACTCTGCCATCTTACCCAGAAGCAATTGTTATTATATTTATATCTAATCAAACAGACTTCAAACTAACATTAACAATAATAAAGTCATTTCATACTGATTCAAAGAGCAATGTATTATGAGGCCATTATAATTCTAAACATGTTCACACTGAGAACACAAATTCATAAAACAAACACTAATAGATTTGAAGTTGTAGATTAGTTCCAATATAATAAGATGACTTGAATAGTCCATTCTCAGCAATCAGTGTGTTATGCAAAAAAAAAAAAAAAAGACTGCAGAAACACTGGTTTTACAAAATACTATAGATCAAATGAACTTAATATTTACAAAACATACTACCTAAATATTATAGAATATAGAATATACATTCTTTTCTGCCATTCATAAAACTTATACTATAATTGATCACATATAAATGATATAAGAAATATCGAAAAACTGAAATAACTTCATGTCTTATATCTGACCACAAGAGAGGAAAATAGAAATCAACAAGAGAAGACACAGAAAGTGACAAACTCATGAATACTAAACCACACATTACTGAGTAATTATCAGGCTGTTGAAGAAATAAAGGGGGAAAAAACTTAGAAAATTGCATGAATCAAATTAAAATAAAAAATAAGAAAACCAAAAGGAAACAATAAATTCAGTCCTAAGAGAAATATATTATAGCTCTTTGTGTTTGTATTACACTTTTAAATTTTGTTTTGATTTTATTGAGAACAGACGCAGTTTATCCTCCCTCTACTCTTTCCAGTTCCTCCTCATCTCCCTTCCCTTCTGGATCCACTCTATCTGTCTCTCATTAGAAAAGAAAACCATAGTGGTGCACCACTTTAATCCCAGCACTCAGCAGGCAGGCAGATCACTGTGAGTTTGAGGCCAAACTGGTTTACAAATTGAGTCCACGACAGCCAGAGCTACACAGAGATAAGAACCAAACATGGGAAAATAAAATATAGTATGATAAAGCAAAAACAAAACAACACAGCACAACACACACACACACACACACACACACACACACACATCACATCACATTGAGGTAACAGAAAAAAAAAAGAGCCTAAAGAACAGTCATAAGAATCAGAGACACACTTATTCACACACACAGGGGTCCCATAAAAATACTAAGCTGAAAGCTATAATATATATGCAGAACACCTGGTGTGGACCCATGGAGATCCTGTGCTTGCTGTTGAAGTCTGTGAATTCATATGAGCTTTGCTTAGTTAATTCAGAGTCTTGTCCCTTCTGGTGTCCTTCATCTATCATCGCTCATGTACTCTTTCTGCTTCCTCTTCTGCAGGGTTCACTCAGCTTTAAGGGAAGGGATTTGATGCAGACATCCTATTTAACGCTGTATGTTCCAAGGACTCTCTGTGTAGTGTTTGGCTGTATCTATACTCTGCATCTGTTCCTGTCTGCTGCAGGAAGACACTTTTCTGATGATGATTGAATAAGGCACTGACTATGACTGTAGCAGTATACCATGATAAGAGTCATTTCTATAGCTTTCTTTCTTTCTTTCTTTCTTTCTTTCTTTCTTTCTTTCTTTCTT
>NW_026589447.1:3940989-4012849 GCF_907164565.1 Psammomys obesus | reverse complement strand
CTTTCTTTCTTTCTTTCTTTCTTTCTTTCTTTCTTTCTTTCTTTCTTTCTTTCTTTCTTTCTTTCTTTCTCTCTCTCTCTTTCTCTCTCTCTCTCTGTCTTTCTAGATCAGAAGTGTTTGGTTTTACTATAGGTCTCTGGTTCTTGGTCACCCAGGCAGTGTTGGATATGAGTTCCATGTTGTGGAGTGGTCTTTAAGTCAAATCAGATATTTTCTGGTTACTCCTACAAGTTCTGTTTCCATACCATCTCTCAAATGCCCCTCCATTCTAGCTGTCTCTCCCCACATTGCCTACATTTACCCTACTTTCACTTACACTTTTCATCTGACTCTACACTTCCCATCCCCTTCCCAACCCCAGTCTACCTGTAATATCTATTCTATTTTTCCATCCCAGGGATATCTATGTGTCCTCTCTAGCCCCTTCCTTTGTGCATAACCTCCCTGGGTCTATGAATTATAGCTTGCTTATCTTTTACTTAAAAGCTAATACTGACATATAAGTGAATGCATATAATATTTACCTTTTGGGTCTGGGTTACCTCACTCAGAATAATTTTTTGTATTCCATCTTCTCACTTGATTTTTTTTTAATTTATGTTGACCTGGTATTTTTTTTGCTTTTTTTTTTTTTGCTTTTTTTTTTATTAATTACACTTTATTCATTTTGTATCCCCCCATAAGCCCCTCCCTCCTCCCCTGCCGATCCCACCCTCCCTCCCCTTTCTGCACGCATGCCACTCCCCAAGTCCACTGATAGGGGAGGTTCTCCTCTTCTTTCTGATCTTAGTCTATCAGTTCTCATCAAAAGTGGCTGCATTGTTCTCTACTGTGGCCTGGTAAGGCTGCTCCCCCCTCAGGGGGAAGTGATCAACGAGCAGGCCAATCAGATTATGTCAGAGGCAGTCCCTCTTCCCATTACTATGTAACCCACTTGGACACTGAACTGCCATGGGCTACACCTGTGCAGGGGTTCCAGGTCATCTCCACGAATAGTCCTTGGTTGGAGTATGATTTTCTGGGAAGTTCCCTGTGTTCAAATTATCTTGTTCTGTTGCTCTGCTTGTGGAGTTCCTGTCCCCTCCAGCTCTTACTATTTCCCACTTCTTACATTTTGTATTTTATTTTTTTCTTATCAGTTACATTTTATTAACTCTGTATCCCAGCCGTGTCCCGATCCCTCATTCCCTCCCAGTCCCTCCCTCCCTCCCTCCTCTCCACCTTGCCCCTTGCCAAGTCCACTGATAGGGGGACCTCCTCCCCATTCATCTGATCCTGTTTTATCAGGTATCTTCAGGACTGGATGCAAAGCTCTCCTCTGTGGCCTAACAGGATTGCTCCTCCCTTGGGGGGTGGGGAGGCCAAAGAGCCAGTCATTGATTTCCTGTTAGAAATAGTCCTTGTTCCCCTCACTATGGGAAACCAATTGGTTACTGAGCTACCACAGGCTACATCTGAGCAGAGGTTCTAGTATTTTTTATGATATCATTTTAAACACCTGATTAATACTCCATTGTGTAAGTGTACTACTTTTTCTTTATCTTTTCTTCTGTTGAGGAGCATCTAGATTGTTTCCAGTTTCTGACTATTATGAATAGAACAACAATCCTTTATTCAAGAGTTGTAGAGCTGGATCCTGAGATAGATCAATTCCCAATCCTCAGATGAAATGTTATATTGATTTCCACAGTGCTTGTACAAGTTTGTACTCCCACTAGCAATGGAGAATTGTTCCTCTTATTCCACATCTTTGCCAGCATGAACTGTCACTGTGTTTTGTTTTTTTTTTTATTTTAGCCATTCTGAAATGTGTAAAATGGAATATCAGAGTCATTTTGATTTGCATTTCCCTGATGACTAAGGACATTGAACATTTCATTAAGTGCTTCTTTTTTTTTTTAATTCTTTGTTAATTACACTTTATTCACTTTGTATCCCCCCTGTGGTTCCCTCCCTCCTTCAGTCCTAATCCCTCCCTTCCTCCACCCTCTGCATGCATGCCCCTCCCCAAGTCCACTGATAGGGGAAGTCTTCTTTTCTTCTGATCCTAGTCAATTAGGTCTCATCAGGAGTGGCTGCATTGTCTTCTTCTGTGACCTGGTAATGCTGCTTCCCCCTCAGGAGGAGGTAATTAAAGAGCAAGCCAATCAGTTCATGTCAGAGACAGTCCCTGTTCCTATTACAATGGAAGCCACTTGGATACTGAACTGTCATGGGCTACATCTGTGCAGGGGTCTTAGGTTATCCCCATGCATAGTCCTTGGTTGGAGTAACAGTTAAGTGCTTCTTGAACCATTAGAGATCCTTCTGTTGAGGATTCTCTATTTAGCTCTGTACCCCATTTTTAATTGGATTATTTGGTTTGTTGGTGTCTAGTTTCTTGGTTATTTATTTTGTATATTAGCCACCTCTTGGATGTAGGTTACTGAAGATATTTTCTCATTTTGTAGGCTACCATTTTGTCCTATTGACAGTGTCCTTTGCCTTGCAGAAACTTCTCAGTTTTATGAGGTTCCATTTGTTAATTGTTGATCTTAGCATCTCCCATATTGGTGTTGTTTTAATGAAGTCTTCTCCTGTGCCTATGCATTCAAGGGTATCCCTCACTTTATCTTCATTTAGGTTCTGTGTATCTGTTTTTATGTTGTGGTCTTTGATTCATTCGGAGTTGAGTTTTGTGCATAGTAATAATTTTGAATCTATTTGCATTCTTTTACATGCAGATATAAGGGTTGACCAGCCTGTTTCTTGAAATGTTATTTTTTTTCTCAGTGTATACTTCTTGCTTTGTTATTAAAAAAAATCAGGTGCTCATACTTGTATAGATTTATCTTGGTGTCTTCAATAAGATTCCATTGATCCACCTCTCTGTTTTTGTGCCAGTACCATGCAGGTTACTATACCTTTGTAGTATAACTTGAAATCAGGAGTGGAGAGAATGACCTCCAGCAGTTCTTTTATAGCTCAGGATTGGTTTAGATATGCTAAGGGTTTTTTTGTTGTTGTTGTTTTCTTTTTCTATATGAAGGTGAAGACTGTCCTTTAAAGATCTTTGAAGAATTGCATTGGAAAATCCTAACAATCCGTAAGCATGGGAGATCCTTCCCTCTTCTGATATCTTCTTCATACTCTTTCTTCAAAGATTTGAAGTTTTATTATACAAGTCTTTTGCTTGCTTTGTTATAGTTACCTCAAGACATTTTATATTATTTGAGGCTATTGCAAAATGTGTCAATTCCCTTATATTTTTCTCAGCCTGTTTATTATTTCAAGTTACTGATTTTGTGAGTTAAATCTGTATTCATCTACTTAGCTAAAAGTGTTTATCAGCTAAGAAGTTACTAGTGGAATTTTAGAGCCATAATGTGTGTGTGTGTGTGTGTGTGTGTGTGTGTAATATAATATTATCTGCAAGTAAAGACATTTTGAATTATTCCTTTCCATTCTTTATCATATTGATTTCTTTTAATTGCATTATTTCTCAAGCTAAGACTTCAATTATTATATTGAATAGATACAGAGAGAGTGGGTAGCCTTGTCTTGTTCCTGTTTTTAGTGAAATTGCTTTGAATTTTTCTCCATCTCAGTTGATGTTGTCTGTTACATTACTGTACACTGCCATTATTATGTTTATGTATGCCCGTGTATTTCCTTCATATCTTCAGGACTTTTATCATAAAGAGTTTTTGGATTTTGTCAAAGGCCTTATTTGCATCTAATGAGATAATCATGATTTTATATTTTAGTCAGTTTATGTGTGAATTATTTCCATTGCTTTATGTATGCTGACTCATCCTTGCATCACTGGGATGAAGCCTTTTTGATCATGTGAATGATCTTTATTAAGTGTTTTTGGATTCGGTTTGTTAAGTATTTTATTGAGTATGTTTGTATCAATGTTATTAAGAAAATTTGTAATTTTTTTTCTTTGTTGGGTTTTTATGAGGTTTTTATTTCACTGGGGGCCAGGGATACAGGTCTGTTTAAATTGATAATCTGATCTTGCCTTAACTTTGGCAAGTGATACCTAATGAGAAAATTATTCAAGATTTTACAAATTGGTTGAGTATGGGTTATTAATGTATCACTTTTTGAGTCTCTGAATTTCCTAGATGTCTGTTGTTATTTCTATTTTTCTTTTCTAACTTTGTTTGTTTGGATAGTCTTTTCCTGCATTTTAGCTAGTTTGGATAAGTATTTGTTTGTCTTGTTGACTTTCTCAAAGAACTAGCTGTTTTGTTTCATTGATTTTTTTTGTATTGTTCTCTTTCCTTCTTCTTTATTGATTGCATTACTGTGTTTGATTATTTCCTGCCATCTAGTCCTTTTAGGTGTGATTAATTCCTTTTTCCAGAGCTTTCAGGTGTGTTAATATGAGGTCTCTCCAGTATTTTTTAATGTAGGCACTTACTGCTATTACCTTGTCTCTTAGAACTTCTTTCACTGTGTCCATTAAGTTTGTATATTCTGTGTATTCATTTTCATTGAATTCTAGAAAGTTTTTAATTTTTTCATTATTTCTATCTTGACATAATAGTCATTCCAGAGAGAGTTCTTCAGCTTTCATGAGTTTGTAGGCTTTTTGTTGTCCATAGTGCTCTGATAGGATGCAGGGGGTTATTACAATTTTCTTGTATCTCTTGAGACTGACTTTTGGACCAAGTATGTGATGAATTTTAGAGAAAGTTGCATTACGTTCTGTGAAGATTGTTTATTCTTTCATGTATGGTTGAAATGTTCTGTAGACATGTTAGGCAAACATGGTTTATAACATCTTTTAGCTCCAATATTTTTGTGTAGGTTCTGTCTAGAGGACCTTTGTATTGGTGAGACTGGGATACTGACATTTCCTACTATCAGTGTGTGAGGGTTGATGTGGGATTTATAGTTTAGTAATGTTTCTTCTATAAATATGCATGCACTTGTGTCTGGGACATGGATATTAAGAATTGAAGTGTCATCTTGGTGAATTTTTTCTTTGATGAGTATGGAGGATCTTTCTCCATCTCCTTTTATTAGTTCTGGTTTGAAGTCTATTGTGATAGACATTAAATGGCTTTGCTAGCTTATGTCGTAGGTCCATTTGTATGGAATTTCTTTTTCAAAAACTTTACCCTGAGGTAATGGCCATTCTTGATGTTGAGATGAGTTTCTTGGATGCAGCAGAAGGATGGATCCTATCTTCACTTCCATTCTGTCAGTCTGTGTCTTTTTATTGGGAAATTCAAACCCCTTATATTAAGAGATATCTGTAACCAATAATGGTTGATTCCTGTTATTTTTATCTTCATTTTATTTTTAAATTTTTACCTTTTAAATTTTATTTTTATATTAAATACAATTTATTCACTTTGTATCTCAGCTATAGCCCTCTTCTTCATTCCTTTCCAATCCCACACTCCCTTCTTCTTCTCCTCCCATGTCCATCTCCAAGTCCACTGATAGGGGAGGTCCTCTTCCCCTTCCATCAGGTACTAGCCTATCAGGTCTTATCAGGACTTGCTGCATTGTCTTTCTCTGTGGCCTGGCAAAGCTGCTTCCCCATCAGTGGGAGGTGATCAAAGAGTCGGCAACTGAGTTCATGTCAAAGACAGCCCCCACTATCCTCACTAGGGAACCCACATGGACACCAAGCTGTCATGGGCTAAATCTGAGCATGCGTTCCAGGTCATATCTATGAATGGTCCTTGGTTGGAGTATCAATCACAGAAAAGACTCCTGAGCCAGATCTTTTGGTTCTGTTGCTCTCCCTGTGGAGCTCCTGTACCCTCTAGGTCCTACTATCTCCCCTTTCTTTCATAAGATTCCCTGCCCTGTGCCTAAAGTTTGGCTAAGAGTCTCAGTATCTGCTTTGATACACTGCAGGGTAGAGGCTTTCAGAGGCCCTCTGTGGTAGGCTATTGTTCAGTGTCCTGTTTTCCCCCTCTTCCAATGTACATCCCATTTGTCGTTCTGAGTGAGGATTGATCATCCTACCCAGGGTTCTCCTTCTTGCCCAGCTTCTTTAGGTGCACAGATTTTAGTATATTTATCCTATATTATGTGTCTAATAACCACTTATAAGTGAGTATATACCACTTGTGTCTTTCTGTTCTGGAATACCTCACTCAGGATGATATTTTCTAGATCCCACCATTGGCATGCAAATTTCATGATTTCCTTGTTTTTAATTGCTGAGTAGTATTTCATTGTGTAAATGTACCACAATTTCTGTATTAATTCCTCTGTTGAGGGCCATCTGGGTATTTTCCAGATTCTGGCTATTATGAATAACAGCTGCTGTGAACATGGTTGTGCAAATGTCCTTGTTATGTACTTGAGCCTCTTTTGGATATATGCCTAGGAGTGGTATGGCTGGATCTTGAGGAAGCACTATTCCTAGTTGTCTGAGAAAGCCCCAGATTGATTTCCAGAGTGGTTGTACAAGTTTACATTCCCACCAGCAGTGGAGGAGGGTTCCTCTTTCTCTATATCCTCTCCATTATGTATTGTCAGTTCAGTTTTTTATCTTAGCCATTCTGATGGGTGTAAGGTAAAATCTCAGGGTCGTTTTGAATTGCATTTCTCCAATGACTAAGGACTTTGAGCATTTCTTTAAGTGTTTCTCTGCAATTCAGTACTCCTCAATTGAGAATTGTTTAGCTCTATACCTCATTTTTAATTGGATTGCTTGATTTGTTGCTTTTTAAATTCTTGAGTTCTTTATGTATTCTGGATATTAACCTTCTGTCAGATTTAGGATTAGTGAAGATCCTTTCCCAGTCTGTAGGCTCTTGTTTTGTTCTGATGACAGTGTCCTTTGTTTTACAGAAGCTTTTCAGTTTCATGAGGTCCCATTTACTGATTGTTGATCTTAGAGCCTGTGCTCTTTGTGTTCTGTTCAGGAAGTTGTCATCTGTGCCAATGAGTTCTAGGCTCTTCCCCGCTTTTCCTTGTAAACAATTTAGTGTGTCTGATTTTTATGTTGAAGTCTTTGATCCACTTTTACTTTACTTTTGTGCTGCATGATGAATATGGATCTATCTTCATTTTTCTGCATGTGGACATCCAGTTGGACCAGCACTATTTCTTGAAGATGCTGTCTTTTTTCCATTGAATGGTTATGGCTTCTTTGTCAAAAAATCAAGTATCCATAGGTGTATGGGTATACTTCCATGTCCTCTATTCAGTTCCACTGATCTAACATCCTGTTTCTATGCCAGTACCATGCAGGTTTTATTACTATTGCTCTGTATTACTGCTTGAGATCAGGGATGGAGATATCTTCAGGAACATTTTGGCAATTCTGAGTTTTTTGCTTCTCCATATGAAGATGAGAATTTTTTCTTTCAAGGTCTGTAAAAAATTGTGTTGGTATTTTGATAGGAATTGAGTTCACTCTGTAGATTGCTTTTGGCAGGATGGACATTTTTACTATATTCATCCTGCCAATCCATGAGCACAGGAGAGCTTTCCATCTTCTGATATCTTCTTCAATTTTTCTCTTCAGAGACTAGAAGTTTTTTTCAAACAGGTCTTTCACTTGCATGGTTAGAGTCACTTTATGTTTTTAGTGGCTATTTGTGAAGGGTGTAGTTTTCCTAATTTCTTTCTTGGCTCTTTCATTTTTGGTATACAGGAGGGCTACTGATTTTTTTGGGGGGGTTAATTTTGTATCCAGCCACCTTGCTGAAGGTGTTTATCAGCTAAAGGACTTCTCTGGTTCAATTTTTGTGGTCTCTCATGTATACTATCATATCATCTTCAATTAGTGATAGTTTGACTTCTTTCTTTTCTATTTGTATTTCCTTGATCTCCTTTAGTTTTCTTATTGTTCCAGCTAGGACTTAAAGAACTACCTTTACTATTTCAAGAGATATGGAGAGAGTGGGCAACCTTGCCTTGTCCTTGATTTCAGTGGGATTGATTTACGTGTGTCTCTGTTTAATTTGATGTTGGCTATAGGCTTGCTGCATATTGTCTTTACTTTGTTCCGATATGTGCCTTGTATTCCTGATCTCTCCACGACTTCAATCATGAATGGGTGGGTGATTTTGTCAAATGCTTTTTTGGCATTTAAGGAGATGATCATGTGGTTTTTCTCCAGTTTGTTTATATGGTGAATTACATTGATGGATTTCCGTATAATGAATCACTTTTTCATGACTGGGATGAAACCTACTTGGTCATGATGGATGATATCTTTTATGTGTTCTTTTGATTTAGTTTGTAAATATTTTATCGAGTATTTTTGCATCAATGGTCATAAGGGAGATAGGTCTGAAGTTCTCTTTTTTGTTGGGTCTTTGTGTGGTTTAGGTATCAAGGGGACAGTGGCTTCACAGAATGTGTTTGGTAAGGTTTTTTCTGTTTTTCTTTTGTGGAATAGTTAGAAGAGTATTGGAGTTAGCTCTTCTTTGAAAGTCTGGCAGAACTCTGCACTGAAACCATTTGGCCCTGGGCTTTTGTTGGAATGGAAACTTTTGATGACTGCTTCTATTTCCTTGGGGTATATAGGACTATTCAATCTTTCTACCTGATCTTTAATTTTGGTAAGTGGAATCTATCAAGAAAATTGTTCATTTCATTTAGATTTTCAAATTTGTGGCACATAGCTTTTGTAGTAAGGCCTAATGATTGTTTGGATTTCCCCAGTGTCTGTTGTTTTGTCCCCCTTTTCTTTTCTAATTTTGCTGATTTAGATAGTTTTCTCCCTGCCTTTTAGTTAGTTTGGCTCAGGGTTTGTCTATCTTGTTGATTTTTTCAAAGAACCAGCTCTTGGTTTCTTTGATTCTTTGAATTGTTTTATTTCTTTCTAATTT
Source organism: Psammomys obesus (assembly GCF_907164565.1). NCBI lineage: Eukaryota > Metazoa > Chordata > Mammalia > Rodentia > Muridae > Psammomys > Psammomys obesus. The sequence continues at coordinate 4,004,048 of NW_026589447.1, read as the reverse complement.
ATTGATTTCAATCCTGAGTTTGATTATTTCCAGCAGTCTACTACTCTTGGATGTTTCTACTTCTTCTTTTTTCTAGGGCTTCCAGGTAAGCCATTAAGTTGCTTATATGAGATTACTGTTATTTTGGTGGTGGAGTCATGTGTGGTGTGGTATGTTGTGGTGTGTGTGTGTGTGTGTGTGTGTGTGTGTGTGTGTGTGTGTGTTTGAAAGAGAGAGAGAGGAGAGAGAGAAAGAGATAATTTATTTTCTGTATTTTAATGGTTATAGCTAACCTCCTTAGCTTGGAGTTTTCCTTCTATCCCTTTCTATAGGGCTGTATTTGTATATTAATCATTATTTAAACTTGGCTTTATCATGCTTCTTCTTATGTCCCTCCAGATCCATTTTTCCCATCTCATCCCCAGCTCTGTAGAAGAATACCTGTTGTGGTCTCTCTTTTCTCTCTAATTCCATCTTCAACAGATCACAAAGATAGTAACCTTCAACTTTTCATATCCCAACTTACCCCAGTATCTCAAACTCCAACAACAATAGGCACTCACTGTGAATACATCAGCTGAGCTGAAACAAGGAACATGTTAGCTACCTGTCAACTAGGGAAACACGTTAGTTAACTGAAGACTTTCTCCACTCCCTCTTCTTCTACAAACCCAATCCCCAAGTTTCATGCTCATCCATGAAACAAAAGATCTTCTGCAGCCTTCCTTTCTGCTCTGTTTACATCTTATATAGATTCCAGAGACCTTCCTTTCTTAAAATTCTTCCCCAAATTTGTTGCTTTATCCCAGCTTCCAACTCCATCATGCCCTTTCTGCTAATCCACAAACCATTCCTGGAGAGAAGCAGATGGACTATCTGCATATCTTCCATTTTCTTTTTGTTCCTCTAGATCCAACCCTCAGTCTCATCACCAGTGCCTCAGGAGACTCTCTGAAGTGACCTCTGTTCACTCTCGCTTTTTCTATTCTAAGTAGATACAATTGGAAGATCCTGATTGAACACTCTGTTTTCCTTCCATACACTCTTAGCCTATCCCTATTCCTAGGTGATAGTTTCCAATACACAGAGACACATTTACTTTGATACCTTAGTGGCCACAACCTTTAAGGTTGAAGAAAATTTCCTATCAGGCATCACACTGCCATAACATTTCCCCAAATCCAGACATGAAACAGAAACCAAGGGACAAAACATGCACTCAACAAAGACAAATTCAGATATCAGCGAGTAGACCTATAATAATTCTAACCCCAGCTGATGTTAGCATAAACACACACGTGCATGCACACAGACACACACACACACACACACACACACACACACACTAACAGCCAGAGCAATATTTTTCACTAGAGTCCGTCTATCTTATCACTAGGCCTGATATAACTGAAGCACAAGAAAATAACCTTAAAACCACCTGTATGAAGAAGACAGAGATCCTTAAAAAGAAAATATATAAATTCCTTCAAGAAAATCAGGAAAACACAAACAGTTGGAAGAAATGAATAAAACTATTCAAGACCTGAAAATGGAAATATATTCAATAAAGAAAACACAAAGTGAGGGAATTCTGGAAATGAAAAAAAATTAAGTAATTAGATCAGGAACTACAGAATTAAGCTTGACCAATACAATACAAGAGATTGAAAAGAGAATCACCAAAATTGAAGATACAATGGAAGAAATGGTTACATTAGTCAAAAAAATTAAATATAAAGAAATCCTGATGCCATAGCTTCCAGAAAATCTTGGACACTATGAAAATATGAAATGTAAAAATAACAGGAATCTAGGTAGATGACTAAAAGGTCTAGAATATATTTGCAACAAAATCAAAGAAGAAAAATTTCCTAACCTAAAGAAAGAGAGGAAATATCCATACTATGAAATAGATTGAACCAGAAAGAAAGATCCCTATGTACATGACAATAAAAACACTAAACATACAGAACAACAACAACAAAAATAATATTAAAATATACATGGGAAAAGACCTAGTAACATATAAAGGCAAACTTATTAGTATAAACCTGACTTCTCAGTAGAGACTCTAAATGTTGGAAGGACTTGGACAGATGTGCTGCAGACTCTAAAATAACAGATGCCAGCATAGACAACTATACATAAGGAAACTTCCAATCACAATAGATGTAAAAAAAAATATATATCAAATAAATAATTTAATGTTACATCTCATGTCCTTGGGAAAAAAATTAACAAGTCAAGCAAAAACTAACAAATGGAAAGTCAAGACATGACAAAATCAATGAAATAGAAAATATACAATTGAGTGCAGCCATAATTCCACCAATTGGAGAAGCAGAGGCAGGCAGATTCCTGTGAGTTCCAGGCCACCTTGGTCTACAAAGTGAGTTCAGGATAGCCAAGGCTACACAGAGAAACCCTGTTTTAAAAAAACAAAAACAAAACAAAGGAAGAAAAAAAAAAAGAAAACAAAAGAAAATACCCAATTGAAATGAAGAGTTTGGTGTTTAAAACAATAAATTAGATTTACAAATCTTTACCTAAATTAAAGAAAGAGAGAAATGAAAAAAAAAAATCAGCCCCATCCTAGGGAGGCCTGTAGGATGCCAAAGCAGCATTTGGCTTAATGAGATCTATGTCTGCTCCCAATCTTCCTGGCCCATCTGGGACACAAACAGAGAACTGAGCAGATGGGAACTGGACACAGGCTCCAAACCCCATTGTTAGCCAAAGAGTTCTGAGAGGCACCAGAACATTCAGCTTGAAGCTCTTTCTGCCTGCTCCAAATCTGCCAGCTCACCTAGGAAACAGAAAGCTAACCTAGTAGAGAGACCACCAGCCCTGCTGATACCAGAGACAACCACATGGCTAGAGGCCAGAATAAAAAACAAGGAAGAAAACCCGAGGTCATATGACACCACCAGAAACCAACTATTCTACCACTATTCAAGCCCCAGAAGCATACCTGAAGCAAAAGAAAAAGATTTTAAATATGAGGTTATGAAAATGATAGGAACATTAAAGGAAGGAAATAAACCTCTCAAAGAAAAACAGGAAAGTACAATCAAATAAGTAAAATAATTCAATAAATTCCTTAAGAAAATACAGAAAAATATAATCAAACAGATGAAGGAAATGAATAAAACTCTTCAGGACCTAAAAATGGAAATGCAGCAAAAAGAAAACACAATATTAGGCAATCCTGGATATAGAAAACCTAGGGAAGAGAACAGGAACTACAGACACAGTCTCTGGCATAGAAGAAATTAGTACAGCAGTCAATGAAAATGCTAAATCTAAAAAATTCCTGAGACAGAACATCCAAGAAATCTGGGACAATATGAAAAGATCAAACCTAAGAATAACAGGACTAGAAGAAGGAGAAGACTCCCAGCTCCAAGGCCCCAAAAATATTTTCCACAAAATCATAGAGGAAAACTTCCCCAAACTAAAAAAAGAGATGCTTATAAACAAAAAGCTTACAGAAACATAAAATAGATTGGAGCAGAAATGAAAATCATCCTGCCACAAAATAATTAAACATTAAATGTACGGAACAAAGAGAGACTATTAAAAGCTACAAAGGAGAAAGGTCAAGTCACATACAAATGCAAAACTATTAGAATTACACCTGATTTCTCATGAGAAATGCTAAAAGCAAGGAGGGCCTGGGCAGTTATCACAGACACTAAGAGACCACAGATGTTAGTCCTGACTACTATATCCAACAAAATTTTAATCACCATAGAGGGAGAAAACAAGATATTCCACAACAAAACCAAATTTAAACAGTACCTATCAACAAATCCTGCCCTATTGAACACACTAGAAGGAAAATTCCAACCCAAGGTGGCCAACTACACCCAGAAAAACAAAACAAAACAAAACAAAACAATCCCACAAAACCAAAGGAATGGAAGCATACACACATACTCTACCACCACCAACATAAAAAAAAAAAAAACAGGAAGTAACAAGCACTAGTCATTAATATCTCTCAACATCAATGGCCTCAATAAAAAGACACAGGTTAACAGAATGGATGTGAAAACAGGACCCACACTTCAGCAGCAAAAAGAAACACACCTCAGCAATAAAGAAAAACATTACCTCAGAGTAACGGGCTGGGAAAGGGTGTTCCAAGCAAACAAACCCAAGAAACAAGAAGGAGTAGCTATTCTAGTAATCTAATAAAATACACTTTCAACCAAAGTTAATCAAAAGAGATAGGGTAGGACACTTCATACTTATCAAAGGAAAAAACAAAACACTAAGACAACATCTCAGTTCTGCATATCAATGCCCCAAATGCAAGGAAACCCACATTCATAAAAGAAGCATTAATAAAGCTTAAATCACAATCAAACCCAACACATTAATAAGGGGAGATTTCAATACCCTCCTTTCTCCAGTGGACAGATCATCAATACAGAAACTAAACTGGAAACTAAAGAAACTAACAGACATCATGAATTATAAAGACCTAACAGATGTCTACAGAACATTTCACCCAAACACAAAGGAATATACCGTCTTCTCAGCACCCGACAGAACCTTCTCCAAAACTGACCATGTACTTTGTCACAAAGGAAGCCTCAGCAGACACAAGAAAATTGTAATAACCCCTGTATCTTATGAGACAAGGCTGCCGACTCTCTCCATATTTCTTCACTATAGTACTTGAAGTTCTAGCTTTGAGCAATAGTAGCTTTGATCAACTAAAGAAGATCAAGTGATAACAAATTTGTAGATGATATGATAGTATGTTTAAGTGACCTCAAAATTTCCACCAGAGAACTCCTACAACTGAAAAACAGCCTTATAAAAGTGGCTGAATACAAGATTAATTAAAAAAAAAAAAACAAACATCAGTAACCCTCCTGCATACAAGGGCAAATTGGCTGAGAGTGAAATTAGGAAAATTACACACTTCACAATAATCACAAATAATATAAAGTATCTTAGTATAACTCTAACACAGCTTTATAACAAGAACTTCAAGTCCCTAAAAAAAAAATGAAGAAGAAATCAGAAGATGGAAAGATGTCCTATGCTTGTGGAGAGTTAACATAGTAAAAATGGTCATCTTACCAAAAGCAATCTACAGATTCAGTGCTGTCCCCATCAAAACAGCAACACAGTTTTATATAGACTTGAAAGAACAATTCTAAACTTCATGTGGGAAAACAACAACAACAAAAACAAGTATAGCTAAAACAATCATATAAAATAAAAGAACTTCTGGAGGTATGTTTATCCCTGATCTCAAGCTATACTACAAAGCAATAGTAATAAAAGCTACATGGTGCTGGCATAGAAATTGACTGCTGATCAATGGAACCAAATAGAAGATCCAGAAATAAACCCAGACACCTATGCACACTTGATTTTTGACAAAGATGCCAGAACCATACAGTGGAAAAATAGAAAGCATCATCAACAAATGGTGCTGGTCTAACTGGGTGTCTACATGCAGAAAAATGCAAATAGATTTATATTTATCACCTTGCAAAAAACTCAAGTTCAAGTGGATAAAAGACCTCAATATAACACAAAATACACTCAATCTATTAAAAGAAAAAGGGGGAAAGAACCTCAAACTAATTGGCACAGATAACACTTCCTTAACAGAACAACAACTGCTCAACTGCTTAGGCTCTAACTAAGATCAACAGTTAATAAATGGGACCTCTTGAAACTGAAAAACTGTAAGGCAAAGGACATTGTCAATGGCACGAAAAAACAGTCTACATATTGGGAAAAGATCTTCACCAATCCTGCATTTGACAAAAGACTAATAGCCAAAACATATAATGAACTCAAGAAATCAAACACCAATATACAAAATAACCTAATTTAAAAATGGGACAAAGAACTAAGAAGAATTCTCAACAGAGAAATCTCGAATGGCCAGGAAGCACTTAAAGAAATGCTCAACTTTCATAGCCATCAGTGAAATGTACATCAAAATGACTCTCATTTTCCATCTTACACTGGTCAAAATGGCTAAGATAAAAATCTCAAGTGACAACCATGCTGGTGATGATGTGGAGAAAGGGAAACCCTCCTCCGTTGCTGGTGGGAGTGCAAACTTGTTCATCTACATAGAAATCAATCTGGTCCTTTCTCTGAAATTTGGGACTAGCTCTTCCTCAAGACCCAGATACGCCACTCCTGGGTATATACTCAAAATTGCTCCACCATATAACAAAGACCCTTACTCAATTATGTTCATAGAAACTTTATTCATAATAGCCAGAGTCTGAAAACAACCTAGATGTCCCTCAACTGAAGAAAAAAATAAAGAAACTGTGGCACATTTACATAATGGAATAATACTCAGCTATTGAAAACAAAGAAATCATGAAATTTGAAGGTAACTGAAAAGGAACTAGAAAAGAACATCCCGAATGAGGTAACCTTGACCCAGAAAGATGCACCTGGTACGTTCTCACTCATAAGCATATTTTTAGCATATAGTAAAGGATAAACTACAAGGCACAGACCCAAACTTTTTTGGGTCTGTAACAAGAAAATAGTTTTATTTAGTTTCTTCAGCCACCTTCTCCTTTCATAACCTTAATTTATTTAATTTCAAAACAGAGTTTATTTCCCTAAACACTCACATGGGTAACTATTTGACACATTAAAGTGCCTAATCACATTCATAGCATAATGATCTGTGGCAGTTATTTTTCTACTGTAAGGACAAAACAAATGTCATGACCAAGGCAACTATTTTCTCTAATCTTGTGTATCTACACAGACTCAGGAGGAACAGAAGTGATGCGGCCCTAGAGTACACAATTTCAAGTAGTACAAAACTTTGATAAAATTACATAATGCACCTACACCTTGGTTTCCTCCTTTATTAATGATGCTAAACAGAGTACTTACCTTGTGAACTAATGCTGAGGATGACCTAAAACTTACGTGGACTGGACATAATAACAGTTTAATGGTATAATTGTTGTTTTATAGTTACTAGTATTCTTTCAGCCACCAGGCTTTGACATGCCTATCAGTCCTGACCTCTGTTTTTTTTTTTAACATTTCTCCTCTCAGTTGTCTAAATGTAAAGTTCTGTCTTATATTTGTTATGCATTAATCATATCATATGGTTCTATCTATAACACTATAATATTTTTAAAATATTTTATTGTTGCACATCATTAGACGTGATTTTCATTGCAGTTACTCTTCTAAATTACCTTTTTTTCTCTTCACAACTAAATCTTTTTTGATATAATCCATTAGGAAAAAAGGTAACCAGCTAACAAAACATGCATCATTTCACTAGATGACCACTGAAGTTTAAATATAAATATTTAAATAAGAAATTTAAATACACAATTAGATGTAAAAGTGTATAAAACGAAATCCAAAATTTGGCTCGGTGTTTTTCTGCTCACTCAAGAAATCAGTTGATATGTACTGTATAGTTATCTCATTTTATTTCCAAGCAAATTTGGTCAGGGTGTTAGTGTTCTGTAGGAGTTACTGCAATCTTTTTACAATTTTTAAAAAATTATTATCATGTATTATAATTTGTATCCCAGCTGTGGCCCCCTCCCTTGCCTCCTCCTAGTCACTCCCTCCCTATTCTTCCTATATTCCCCCTCCCCTAGACCACTGATAGGGGAGGTCCTCCTCCCCTTCTGTCTGACCCTAGACTTTCAGGTTTCATCAGGAATGGCTGCATTGTATTCCTTTGTGACCTGACAAGGCTGTGCCGACCAAGAGGAGGTGATCAGAAAACCTGTCACTGAGTTCATGCCAGAGACAGCCCCTGCTCCCCTTGTTAGGGACCCCACTTGAATACTGAGCCTATGGGCTACATTTGAGCAGGCGATTTAGGTCTCCATGCATTGTCTGTGGTCGGGGTATCAGTCTCTGAAGGGTTACCAGGGATCAGAATATTTGTCTCTGTTGACATCCTTTTGGAGGATGTTGACATCCTTTTGGACATCCTGTCAAGTCTAGGTCTTTCTATCTCCCCCTACTTTCATGAAATTCCATGCCCTCTGCCCAAAGTTTGGCTATGTGTCGCAGCCTCTGCTTCGTGACTTCAATCAGTAGAAGTCCTTTAGAGGACCTCTGTGGTAGGCTCCTGTCCTTGTCCCTGTCTTCACCTTCTCCCAATGTCTATCACGTTTGTCCTTCTGAATGAGAATTGAACATCTTTTCTAGGGTAATACTTGTTTAGCTTCTTCAGGAGTACAATTTTTAGTATGTTTATCCTATATTATATGGCTAATATCCACTTATAAATGAGCATATACCATGTGTGTCTTTCTGTTTCTGGGTTACCTCACTCAAGATAATCTTTTCTAGTCCCCACCATTTGCCTGCAAATTTCATGATTTCCTCGTTTTTAATAGCTGAGTAGTATTCTATTACATAAATTTACCACAATTTTTTGTGTCCGTTCCTCTGTTGAGGGACATCTGGGTTGTTTCCCGCTTCTGGCTATTACGAATAAAGCTGCTACAAACATGGTTGAACAAATGTCCATGTTGTACAGTTGAGCATCTTTTGGATATATGCCTAGGAGTGGTATAGCTAGATCTTGAGATAACATTATTCCTAATTGTCTGAGGAAGCGCCAGATTGATTTCCAAAATGGTTGTACAAGTTTACATTCCCACCAGCAATGGAGGAGGAGGGTTCCCCTTTCCCAACATCCTCTCCAGCATGTGTTGTCACGTGAGGTTTTTTAATTAATTAATTTTTTAATAAATTACAGTTTATCCACTTTTATCTCCTCTGTAGCTCCCTCCTTCATCTGCTCCTATGGCTTAGAAGTTAAGAACACTGATTGCTCTTCCAGAGGTCCTGAGTTCAATTCCCAGCAACCACATGGTAGCTTACAAATGTCTTTAATGGGATCTGGTGCTGTCTTCTGGCCTTCAGTTGTACATGCAGGCAGAACATAGACAAAAAAAAAAAAAAAAAAAAAAAAAAAAAAAAAAACCTAAAAAAGGAAAGTCACTTGAGGTTTTTTAATTGTTTTTTTTTTTATTTTTATTATTAGTTACATTTTATTAACTCTGTATCCCATCTATATCTCACTCCCTCATTCCCTCACAATCCTACCCTCCCTCCCTCATCTCCTCCCTCCCCCTTTCCAAGTCCACTGATTGGGGAGGACCTCCCCTTTCATCTGACCCTGTTTTATCAGGTATCTTCAAGACTGGCTGCAATGTCCTCCTCTGTGGCCTAGCAGGAGTGCTCCTCCATCGGGGTGGGAGGGAGGGGAGGTCAAAGAGCCTGCCATTGAGTTCCTGTCAGAAATAGTCCCTATTCCACTTACTATGGGAAATCAATTGGTTACTGAGCTACCACAGCTACATCCGAGCAGATGTTCTAGGTTATATCCATACATGGTCCTTGGTGGAGTATCAGTCTCAGAATAGACCCCTGTGCCCAGATATATTTGGTCCTTGTGGAGCTTCTATCCTTTCCATGTCATATTAACTCCCCCTTCTTTCATATGTTTTTCTGCACTCTGCCAAAGGTTTGGTTATGAGTCTCAGCATCTGCTTTGATACACTGCTAGGTAGAGTCTTTCAGAGGCCCTCTGTGGTAGGCTCTTGTCCTGTTACTTGTTTTATCTTACATCCAATGCACATCCCATTTGTCTTTCTCAGTGAGGATTGATCATCTTACCCTGTCCTCTTTCTTGTTTATCTTCTTTAGGTGTATAGATTTCATTATGTTTATCATATCTTATAGGTCTATATAAGTGAGTATATACCATGTATGTCTTTCTCCTTCTGGGATACTTCATTCAGGATGATCTTTTCTAGATCCCACCATTTGCCTGCAAATTTCATGATTTCCTTGTTTTTAATTGCTGAGTAGTATTCCATTGTGTAAAAATACCACCATTTCTGTATCCATTCCTCCGTTGATGGACATCTGGGTTGTTTCCAGGTTCTGGCTATTACGAATAAAGCTGCTATGAACATGTTTGAGCAACTGTCCTTGTTGTGTACTTGAGCATATTTTGGATATATGCCTAGGAGTGGTATAGCTGGATCTTGAGGAAGCACTATTCCTAATTGTCCGAGAAAGTGCCAGATTGACTTCCAAAGTGGTTGTACCAGTTTACATTCCCACCAGCAATGTAGGAGGGTTCCTCTTTCTCCAGCATGCATTGTTACTTGAGTTTTTGATCTTATCCATTTTGATGGGTGTAAAATGAAATCTCAGGGTCGTTTTAATTTGCATCTCCCTGATGGCTAACGACGTTGAACATTCCTTTAAGTGTTTCACTGCCATTTGATATTCCTCTATTGAGAATGCTGTGTTTAGCTCTGTACATCATTTTTTTTAATTAGAATATTTGTTTGGTTGGTGTTTAATTTCTTAGGTTCTTTATATGTTCTGGATATATAGCCCTCTCTCAGATATAGTGTTCATGAAGATCCTTTCCCAATCTGTAGGCTGACATTTCTTTTCTGATGACAGTGTCCTTAGCTTTACTGAAGCTTTTTAGTTTCATGAGGTCCCATTTATTGATTGTTGGTCTTAGAGCCTGTGCTGTTGGTTTTCTGTTCAGGAAGTTGTTTCCTGTGCCATTGTGGTCAAGGCTCTTCCTCATTTTTTCTTCTAACAATTTTAGTGTGTCTGGTTTTATGTTGAGGTCTTTGATCCACTTAGACTTTAATTTTGTGCAAGGTTGTAAATGTGGATCTATTTGCATTTTTCTACATGTTGACGTCCAGTTAGACCAGCACCATTTGATGAAGATGCTGTCTTTTTTCCATTGAATGGTTTTGGCTTCTTTGTCAATAATCAAGTATCCATAGATGTATGGGTTTATTTCTGGATCTTCTATTCAATTCCTTTGATCCTCCAGCCTGTTTCCCTGCCAGTACCATGAAATTTTTATTACTGTTGTTCTATACTACAGCTAAGGATCAGGGATGGAGACACCTCCAGAAGATCTGTAGAGGATTGTTTTAGCAATTCTGGGTTGTGTTTTTCCATATGAAATTGAGAACTGTTCTTTCAGGTCTGTAAAGAATTGTGTTGGATCCCTGATCTCTCCAATACTTTAAACATGAATGGATGTTGGATTTTTCCATTGTTTGTCATTATGTCCCTCTTTTCATTTCTGGTTATGCTGACTTGGATAGTTTCTCTTTGTCTTTTAGGTAGTTTGGCTAAGGGTTTGTCTATCTTTCCTGATTTTGTAAAAAAACAGCTCTTGGTTTCATTGATTTTTTTGAATTGTTTTATTTGTTTTTAATTTATTGATTTCAGACCTGAATTTGATTATTTCCAACCATTTACTCCTCTTGAGTATCTCTGCTTCTTTTTTTCTAGGACTTTCAGATGTGCTGTTAATTTGCTTGTATGAGATTTCCCAACCTTCTTTCTGAAGGTACTTAATGCTATGGCCTTTCCTCTTAGCGCTGCCTTTATTGTGGTTTTTTTTTTTTTTTTTTTTTTTTTTATTGTGGAGTTGGTAGTGATAGTGTGTTTGTTTGCTTATTTTCTTTTGAATTTTTGTTGTGAGTTTATCTATGTCATGTGTTTTCCTTGGCTGTAGTTAATTTTGTTAGTTTGGAGTTTTCCTTCTTGTATCTTCCGTAACACTGGGTTGCTGTGTAGACACTGTTGAATTTTAGTTTCTTCATAGAATATTTTGTTTTCTCCATCTATGTTGATTGAAAGTTTTGCTGGGTATAGTAGTCTGGTTTGACATCTGTGTTCTTTTCAATTCTGCATGACATTTGCCCATGCCCTTCTGTCTTTCATAGTCCCTGTTGAGAGTTCTGTTGTGATTCTGATAGGTCTACCTTTATATTTTACTTGTCTTATTTTTCCCTTTGCTACTTCAAATATTTTTTTTTCTTTTTCTGTAGACTTAGTGATTTGACTATTATGTGATGTGAGGAGTTTCTTTTCAGGTCTAGTCTATTGTTCTATAAGCCTCTTGCATGTTTAAGGACATCTCTTTCTTTAAGATGAGAAAATTTTCTTGAAAATATTTTCTGCACTCTGCTCAATGTTTGGTTATGAATCTCAGCATCTGCTTTGATACATTGCTAGGTAGAGTCTTTCAGAGGCCCTCTATGGTAGGCTCCTGTCCTGTTTCTTGTTTTCTCCTACTTCCAATGTCTATCCCATTTGTCTTTCTAAGTGAGTATTGATCATCTCACCCCAGGTCCTCCTTCTTGTTTAGCTTCTTTAGGTGTATAGATTTTAGTATGTTTATCCTGTCTTTTAGCTCTAGTATCCACTTATAAGTGAGCATATAACGTGTGTGTCTTTCTGCTTCTGGTATACCTCACTCAGGATGATCTTTTCTTGATCCCACCATTTGCCTGCAAATTTCATGATTTCCTTGTTTTTAATTGCTGAGTAGTATTCCATTGTGTAAATGTACCACAGACCTGGAGAAGACAGGAGCTCCACAAGGACCAAATATATGTGGGCACAGGGGTCTTTTCTGAGTCTGATTCTCCAACCAAGGACTATGTGTGGATACAACCTAGAACCCCTGCTCAGACATAGCTCATGGCAGCTCAGTATCCAACTGTGTCCCTAGTAAGGGGAACAGGAACTGTTTCTGACATGAACTCAGTGGCTGGCTCTTTGACATTCTCCTCCCTGAGGGAGGAGCAGACTTGCTAGGCCACAGAGGATGACATTGCAGCCAGTCCTGATGAAACCTGATAAGCTAGGGTCAGATGGAAGGAGAAGAGGACCTCTCTTATCAGTGGACTTAGAGAGGAGCAGGGAGGTGATGAGGGAGGGAGGGTGAGATTGGGAGGGAATGAGGAAGGGGGTTACAGCTAGAATACAAAGCAAAAAAACTGTAACTAATACAAAAAATAAAAAAATTAATTAAAAAAAATAAAATATTTTCTGTACTTTGGAGCCTGGAATCTTTTTTTTTTTTTTTTTTTTTTTTTTTTTTTTTTTGTCTATTCCTGTTATACTTAGATTTTTGTCTTTTCATTGCATCCTTGATTTCTTGGATTTTTTGTGTTTGGGACTTTTCCAATTTTATTTTTGCTTTGAGAGATGTATCAATTTCTGCAATTGTATCTTCGGCACCTGTGATTCTCTCTTCCATCTCTTGTATTCTGTTGGTGATGCTTATGTTTGTGATTCCTGATCTTTTTTCTAAGTTCTCCAGCTCCAGGTATTTTTCTGTTTGTATTTTCTTTATTGTTTCTAACTTGTGCCACATTTCCTTCATTTATTTGAATCTGGATTCATGTCTTTCCATGATGGCATCTTTTTTTTGTTTGTTTGTTTGTTTCCTCTTCATGTACTTCTATTTCTGTGGTTATATTTGCCTGCACTTCTTTGAGAATTTTGTTCCTTTCCTCATTATGTGTCTGTAATAACTCTTTAAGCATAGCTTTAAAATCATTTTCTGTGCTTCCAATGAATTAAAAAATCGATTTATTTTTGGGGTTGCTTGTGAAGCCATAATGTCCTGATTTTTGTTGGATGTGTTTGTAAGCCTGCCTCTAGCCCTCTTCTGGTTAATAGTCTTTGCTGTTTGTTCCTGTACTCTCTTTTGTGACTGGGTCAGTTGTCTCTGGAGTCTAGAGGATTCTTTAGGAATATGATGGAGGTCCTTCAGTTTGAGAGTGTGTGTTGATGTTTCAGATGCAGCTAAGGGAGGTAGGACTCAGGAGCAAGTGCACAAGCACAGGCATGTGAGTGGAGGTGTGCCTGTCTGAAAGGGTGAAGCATAAGGGAAAAGTACAAACACAGGTTGTGGTATAGTTGCTATTTGCTGTACACAGGTGCAATGTGTATGTGCAAGTGCCCTGAATGGCTCAGTGGCTCACAGGCCTGTATCAGTATTGTGATCCAAGTGCTCTGATATTCCTGAGCTGCACCATCTTGTTTCCACAGATTGCCTGGCTGGACTCCACTGGGACACCCACAGAACATGGGCTTCAATGCTGAGAATGCTCTCCCAAAGATACCTATGTTGCCCACCTAGGAAGTGTGGGTGGGAGGGGTCCAATGTCTGGCTGTTAGGGTAGAGGGACCCTGATCTGTAAGTACACTCTTGCAGAAACACACACTAGCAGGCATATGTGGAAAGACCAGAGTGCCAGTGCACACTCACTAGCAGTTGTGTGTGCAGAAGCCCCATGAACTCACTCACAGGATTTTGTGGGAATTGCAGAAAGCCTGTGCATATTTGCTTGTAGGTGGGTGTGCAAATCTCTGAGGGCCTGAGAATTCAGACTCAGGTATATGAGGTAATCTCAGAAAGTTCAGTTTTCTACTTTCATATTTGGGTCCTCTGTTTGGCCATTAGAGTAAGGAGGTGCCCTGTATGTACCTGGGGTTTTGCACTCTCTGCTGAGGAGCAAGGGAAGGTGCACCTGAAAGTGCAAGGGTGGCAGATATAGCCCATGGCAGTTCAGTATCCAAGCAGATTCCCTAGTAAGGGAACAAACAGGGACTGTCTCTGAACTGAACTCAGTGGCTGGCTCTTTGATCACCTCCCCCTAAGGGGGGAGGAGCTTTATCAGGTCACAGAGGAAACTATGCAGCCAGTCCAAATGAGACCTGATAAGCTAGGGTCAAATAGAAGAGGAGGAGGACCTCCCCTATCAGTGCACTAAAGGAGGGCCATAGGAGAAGAAGAAGGAGGTAGGGTGTGATTGGGAAGAGATGAGGGAGGGTGACACAGACAGGAAAGAGAGTGAATAAATTGTAATGAATGCTAATAATAAAAAAAACCCTAAAAATAGATGAAGCAGAAATTGAGGGAATACCTAACCAATGACTGTCCCAACTTGAGACCTATCCTATGAGAGAGCTAACCCCTGACATTACTAATGATATTCTGCTATACTTGCAGACAAGAAATTGTCATAATTGTCCTCTAAGAAGCTTCACCCAGCAGCTGATGGAAACAGATGCAGAGACCTACAGCCAAACATTAGGTGGAGCTCCAAGATCCTTTTGGAAGAGAGGGATGAAAGATTCAAGAAGCCAGAGAGTTTAAGGACACCACAAGAAAACCTATAGGATCAACTAATCTGTGCCCATAGGGACTCACAGAGACTGAACCACCAATCAGAGAGTGTCCATGGGATAGTTATAAGACCCCCACACATATGTAACAGGTGTACAGGTTGGTCCTCAAGTAATACCTCTAACGACAGGAGTAGGGATTTTGTCTGACACTGTTGTCTGCCTGAGGATTTCTTTCCAGTTGTCTAGCACCAATAGGAGACAATGTGCCTAGTCTTAGTGCATCTTGATATGCCAAGGTGGGTTGATATACTTGAGAGGCCTCCCTGTCTCTGAGAAGAGGAATGGGGCATAGGGGAAGAAGAGTTAAGAGGACTGGGAGGAGAGTAGGAAGGGGAAGCTCTGATTGGGATGTAAAGTAAATAAATAAATTAATGAAAAAAATTCAGTGATTATTTTATTTTCTTAATTAGAAATTAATTTGGTGAAAGTAACTTGCTAGTTTCTAGACAACTTTCTCAGGATTTGAAAAGAAATGTCTCTTTAAATTGTTAGTCATCAATAAAGTTAACCAGGACTGAATACTACCAACAATGAAGCTTTATACAACAGTTACATTGACCCTGATGTTTAAAAGATAACTTTTGTATTCCTAAGTATTTCATATTTTGTTGAGCGTTTATTTTGTAACACATATTAATAATCATGTGACATTATTAACAGAAACAATTGTGCTCATTCTTACCAAAGTATTAGTGAACATATAGTAAGGTACAATGCATGTTTTTATCTATCCTTGTGTTCTTCCAAATAAGGAAGATACTTAACTCTAAGGTTTAAAAAGATAAAATACATATAAGTGACTAGAAAGTTACACTGTACAAGTCTTGCAACATCCAAATAGTTTGAATTATGGTCACCCATTATAGAATTAATTAGTATATGTGTGAATATTTTATATAAATCTCAGTAAGTACCTTGCAACTATAACGAACATTATCTCCTATTCAGAAAAGCACATTGAAAAACAAAGTAGCAAAGAGGATTTTATTATACGATAACCTTGAGTTTATTTTATTCAATTTTTTTTCAAGTAAATCATTTGCAAACATTAGTACTTTAACTCTTATGGGTAACAGATTACTTTTGACACATCAGTGGGTTGCAACACACGGTTTGATATTCTGAATAAAGTCCAAGGTCTTTTGGCTGGCCTTCAGAAGAAACTCCATTCTGGTACGTCTCTTTTGTAAGCATATTTACAATGCTCTATCCAAATGGATTTCTTCACTGCTCCCTAGTTACACCAATCTTCATTGGATTTTTTTCATACATAAAATTAGATATTGTAGCCAGAATTCAGCCTCAGGCAGGCAGTCAGGTTTCATAGTCCAAATATTTTTCTTACCACTGCTATTTAAATAGCAAGAGAAATAATGTATGAACTTTATAAAAGACATCTCTTTTGTGTACAGTTGTTCTAAATGAAAAATTATTTGCAGCGAGAATACCAGGTGTATGTTGAACCAGTAGCTTATCATGGTAATACAGAAAAAATGTTGACTCCAATTAAAAATAAATATATTACAGTTTAGTGATGTTACATTGAGCATTGTACACAATGTGTGTTTATATTAGACACCATGTCAAAGCAAACAAAAAGACTACTGGAGATAAGAAAGCAAACTGTACCCTGTAATATGGATGATCTAAGTACCTATCAGTTGTGAGAATATAATTCACTGTTCATTACTTCACAAATGATTATACAATGTTTTCTAAAGTAGCCAGTCCTTTAAATCTGAACGTTAAAAGCTCTACAACTGCGTAATAAATTACAAATTTGAAGCAATAAGTTATAACTGTTTTCAGTAAGAAATATTTTCTCTTTTACATTTCTACTCAACTGACATTGAAGTGAATGTATGAAAATTTTTTCTCTCTCTGTAATATGAGGATATACCTGGTGAAATAGGATAGTAAGGTGCCAAAATATCATAATGTATGTAAAACTTCTGTTATTATGTTGATCATTGATTGCTGTCCCCAGGCATGTGAGCTTTCAAGCCACTGCATCCTTTCACTTACATAATAAATTCATAGCATGAATAAATATAAAAAGGATTATAATTCTTATTGAAATGTATAGATTTTGCCAGTAACTTTTAGAAGAAAAAAAATAACAGCTATAGACTAGTGAACAGCAATGTATTTTGTGATTTCTCTCCTGTAATTTGTAAGTCATCCTTGTTTATTTCTTGTAATTAATTCCTTACACCAAACAGAAAACGTAATCTAGCTTGATATACCTGCTGTCTCAAACTTACTCTTCACTTGGAAACTTAGCTGTTTGTCACCAGGTTTTTACAACATCATTCTAATTGATATTTTTACAATTTGTTCCACACCTTCACTGTTACTAATGGTGATTTTCAAAAGTGTAAATTGAATCATGTCCCTTTCTGGCTTAAAATTCTTCAGAGATCCCTTATCATGGTTATGGTACAATAAAACACATGAGTTTTTAATGAGGCTTTTCGCCCAGTTACAGCTAATCCCTCCATTCCACTTCAGTATTATCTCTGACTGCATCTTTCACACAAATTATGCTTCAGTAAAATTGATGCACTTGAAATTCATTCATTCATTCATATTCTCTCTCTCTCTCCTTTTTGATCCCCCCATTTTTATTCACTTTGTACTGTTCCAATAGCTTCTCTTTCTTGCTGTTTCCTTATCATGTTAGAAGCATTTTCAACTGAGGATCTTTGAACTTTCTATGACCTTTGGTTGATTTGCTTCTTCTCCACAGCTCTATCCAAATGTCATCATAATTCTCTTTATATCTTATTCAATTATTTTTAACCCTATATCTTTTCTCTTACTTTTATTTATATAGTTATATTCATCTGAAATATACATGTCTTAGAATATTTGTTTTCCAATCCAATTCTTTGTTTACTGAGGCATAAGTAATACCAGTTCTCCATGTAACACAAATGCAAATACTTGATAAATAGGAATTAAATACATAAATCAACAGTATTTTGTTTCAAAAACCTAAGTGAGAACATTTTGGGTCCCATTCCAAAACATTCAACTACAGGCAACGACTGACTGCTGGGAGAAAAAGAACTAGCATTTCCCATGGGTTTGCCTCCTTATTAGTTGTCCAATGAAAAATGATAAGCCTTGAAACCATACGTAAAACACCAGCAAAAATAACTCCTCAGTTTTTATTAAATTGTGCATGTAAACATACACACATATGTAACAATAATAATCAAATAAAAGGAGACTCACCTTGATAAAAGATAGTTGGGTAGTTGGCAGGAACTAGTGGGAGGAAAGAGAGAGAGAAAGTGATGTAGTTCTATTTTAGTTAAAATAAATCTATATCCTGTAGGTGTACTTGAAAAAACTCTTTTGTTTACACTTCTTATATCTCTTTCTCCCTTCTCCACTCCAATCCCTTCAACCCAACACCGAATAGGAGAGAAAAATAATCTTAGTGGGAAGAAGGGGCATAGTTTTTCTTAGCTACTTCCGGCTGGTTAGGGTGATCGGGTTCCTTGGGGGAAAGTGCAATCTTCATTTCAGGATATCTCCAACTTCTTCTCATCCAACTGTATCAATAGCAACCAGAAGCAGCAGTCAGGAAGCACCAGCAGCCTTCTTTCTTGGAGCCCCCTTCCTCTCCGAGTTCAGGCCTTTATTCCCTCTCGGAGTCCTCAGAATTAAACTATCTGTAGCTAGCAAAGGGCTTCTCTCAGAGCCTGCATCAAGAAAATAGTTTGTTGCTGTGGAGAATCTGAATCAGTCCCATATCCAACACCTGGGATTAAAACAAAAACATGTTTACATTCACAACAATAACCTCTACATCACAAATATCTCTAAGTAAGTTTTGAGAAGCCTTTTTTGTTTTCTTGTTTCAGAAAACAGTTGGTTTAGGCAGCTTTCTTCTAGGCTTCCCTGGTACCTTATACTTGCATACATTTTCTAATGAAATTTGATTAGGTGGGGTTTTTTTTTTGCCTTTGATGATGATTTTGGCTAGATCATAGTAGTATCAAATGATAATGTTTAATATTCATTTTGACCGTTGTAAAATCATTTCAGATGATACTGTTTAATATTCATTCTGACAGTTGTAAAGTCATTTTAAAATTTATTATAAGAATATATTTTAAGGCAATATTATCAAAAGCTATTTCTTGGTACATAGTACAAATTGTAGTTAATAAAATGAAAATAAATTGAATTTAATGTTTACAATTGAAATGAGAACCTAAGAAAAGTATATAAAGAACAAAACAACAAAAAACCCAGAATCTCCAAAACAATTCTGTACAACAACAGATCATCTGGAGGTATCTCCATTCCCGATCTCAAGCTGTACTACAGGGCAACAGTAATAAAAACTGCATGGTATTGGCATAGAAACAGAAAGGAGGATCAATGGAATCGCATAGAAGACCCAGAAATAAACCCACACACCTATGAATACTCAATATTTGACAAAGAAGCCAAATCCATTCAATGGAAAAAAGACAGCATCTTCAACAAATGGTGCTGGACCAACTGGATGTCTACATGCAGAAAAATGAAAATAGACCCATATTTATCACCCTGCACAAAACTAAAGTCCAAGTGGATCAAGGACCTCAACATAAAACCAGATACTCTACATCAGCTGGAAAAAAAAGTGGGAAACAGCCTAGAACTCATTGGCACAGGAGACAACTTCCTGAACAGAACACCAACAGCACAGGCTCTAAGAGCAACAATCAATAAATGGGACCTCATGAAGCTGAAAAGCTTCTGTAAAGCAAAAGACACTGTCATCAAAACAAATAGACAGCCTACAGATTGGGAAAGAATCTTCACCAACCCTTTATCTGACAGAGGGCTAATATCAAGTATATATAAAGAACTAAAGAAGCAGAAAAGCAACAAACCAAGTAATCCACTTAAAAAATGGGGAACAGAGCTAAACAGAGAATTCTCGAAAGAGGAACATCGAATGGCAGAGAAACACTTAAAGAAATGCTCAACCTCATTAGCCATTAGGGAAATGCAAATCAAAACGACCCTGAGATTTCACCTTACACCCATCAGAATGGCCAAGATGAAAAACTCAAGTGATAGCACATGCTGGAGAGGTTGTGGAGAAAAGGGAACCCTCCTCCATTGCTGGTGGGAATGTAAACTGGTTCAACCACTCTGGAAGTCAATCTGGCGCTTTCTCAGACAACTAGGAGTAGTGCTACCTCAAGACCCAGCTATACCACTCCTAGGTATATACCCAAAATTTGCTCAAGTACACAACAAGGACATTTGTTCAACCATGTTCGTAGCAGCTTTATTTGTAATAGCCAGAACTTGGAAACAACCCAGATGTCCATCAACGGAGGAATGGATACAGAAATTGTGGTATTTTTACACAATGGAATACTACTCAGCAATCAAAAAGGAGGAAATCATGAAATTTGCAGGCAAGTGGTGGGATCTAGAAAAGATCATTCTGAGTGAAGTATCCCAGAAGGAGAAAGACAAACTTGGTATATACTCGCTTATATAGACCTACAAGACATGATAAACATAATGAAATCTACACACCTAAAGAAGATAATCAAGAAAGTGGACACAGGCGAAGGTGATTAATCCTCATTTAGAAAGACAAATGGGATGTGCCTTGAACTTATGACAGGAGTCTACCACAAAAGGCATCTGAAAGACTCTACCTAGCAGTGTTTCAAAGCAGACACTAAGACTCATAACCAAACCCTCGGCAGAGTGCAGGGAATCATATGAAAGAAGGGAAGTTAGTATGATATGGAAAGGATAGGAGCTCTACAAGGACCAAATATATCTGGGCACAGGGTCTTTTCTGAGACTGACACTCAACCAAGGACCATCTATGGATATAACCTAGAACTTCTGCTCGGATGTGGCCTGTGGTAGCTCAGTAACCAAGTAGTTTTCCAAAGTAAGGGGGACACGGACTATTTCTAACAGGATCTCAAGGGCAGGCTGTTTGACACCTCCCCCCAGGGGAGGAGCAGTCTGTTAGGCCACAGAGGAGGACTTTGCAGCCAGCCCTGAAGATACCTGATAAAACAGGGACAGATGAAAGGGGAGGAGGTCCTCCCCTATCAGGGGACTTGGAAAGGGGCAGGGAGGAGACCAGGGAGGGAGTGTGGGGTTGGGGAGGGAATGAGGGAGCGGGATACAGCTGGGACACGGAGTTAAGAAAATGTAACTAAAAAGAAAAAATAAAATAAAAAAAAAAAAAAAAAAAAAAAAAAGAACAAAACAAATAAAGAAAGATGACACATGCAGAATTGAGAATGAGTCTGAAATTGTCATGAGGAATGATTTACTAGGAATATTGGAAAATTGGACATAATGTAAAGTAAATATATGGCAATAACAACCATAAGATGATAATGTTCTTAAAGGTACAGTTCATCTGGAGTTGTTAAAGGGGAAACTAATTGAAAATGGTCATAAAGCTTTTTGAAAATTGGTCACCAAATATCTAAGGATTTTAAATAAATTTAGTGGTGACACTTATTAAAATATGGGATATTTTCCTGAGGAAGACAATGGAGAAGCAAGAGAACAAATTGTATGGGCATCGGAACTGTAATTTATTGCCCTTTCTAAGCTTAGAAGAAAAACTTTACTAGAAAAGATCCGTAACAGTGTTTATGCTCTGCATATGTTATGACTGATTTTTTTTAGTTTGACAATAACCATTTTACCTTCCTTTTACTTCCGCTCTCCTTCCCTAACTCCCTATATACCCCTCTCTCCTTCCTGGTCTTCTTCCTCTTCCTTTGTAAAAGTCTCTTACATTTTGTTATTTCTATTTTACAAATAAATAAAAACTCAAGTTGTAGTCTTCACACAAATGGTACAACCCATACTGAAGCTCAGATATATTTGCTAAAAATTTATTTTGGTTGCATCATTTCCCTGGGAACAAGTATAAGTATACCTCTCTTAGGAAAACACAAAAATATTATGTCTCAACCTATTCTATCCAGATTTCAGAGTTTTGGGGTGACATAATTGAAGGGAGAATACTGCCTTGTGTTTATATGAAAAAGTAGAAAAGGTCGCTGGGATTTGAAGTGAAGTACTGTAAAGAGTTCCGGCTCTGTCTTCAAACCTCTCCACGGCTCATAATGTGCTATGACGAGTATAAGGAGTGAGAGGACACTCTAGAACAATGCCCTCAGGAAAATCACAAAATAAATATATCTTTAGATATAGGTAATTCTTGATTGTTGGCACTGCGACTAAGGTAAGCCAAATAGTAAATGAGCGATGAGGTC
Organism: Psammomys obesus; assembly: GCF_907164565.1. NCBI lineage: Eukaryota > Metazoa > Chordata > Mammalia > Rodentia > Muridae > Psammomys > Psammomys obesus. Next base: position 3,981,747 of record NW_026589447.1, on the reverse strand, counting down.
TTCTTTAAAGGAAAAATATACACTAGAACCCATAGTTATGACTTTTTAAAGGCATACTTTTAACTTGGAATGAACAAGAAAATAAGTAATGCTGAATCTTCCTCTGTCTTGGAAACATGGGGGTCTGGGTTCTTATGTTATGTATCTTACTGAATGCATCTGAGGCATTTTTCTGTTTGTAAAACTGTCTGACAACCTTAAAATGGGGTGATAAAATGGCATATAGTTCATGATCTCCAATATCTAGTTCAAACGCTTTCTCTTTCTGTACTGTAATTCCTTTCAACAAAGTTTTTGTATAGTGCTCACTAAGCTCTCTATAATGAATGAGGGGCTTGCATCTACACTGGAGAACATGAGTACATTTTTGCAGAAACATAAACAGGTAAGAATAACCACCGAGTAATGTTCATTGAGAGATAGCTTGAAACAAACAATCAGAAATATTTGGTTAGACTGACCAAAGATTGCTGGGACAATTCATAGCAAATGTAGGCATTCATTAGACATTCTAAAAAAAGGTAGAGAAAACTGTATGACCATAAGTTTGCTTCCGTCATTTTCAAACACTCTACTATTATTTGGGGAAGCTGAAACTTTCTGTAGCCAAACAATTCTTGGCTCTCTATAGTACTCTTCCATTTCCTAAGGCTAAGACCTCACCCAGCTTGTTGATTTGCTTCTGTTTCATCAAGCCTTGCTGATGCCAAATGAAGGGATATTTCAGAAGTTATCAACCTGCATCACCATTTTGGACTTCCCTCTCCCCCCTAGGAAGTAAGCTCAAGGAATTAAGGAGCTGCATGCTGGAACAAGCTAATCACTGAATATGGTGATGAGTAGGGGGCCTTTGATCAGCTCCCCATTATCAGATTGTGATTTGGTTTGTGTGTGTGTGTGTGTGTGTGTGTGTGTGTGTGCGTTTAAATTTTATTTATTTACTTACCCATGTGTCTGTGCTGAACAGACATGGTTAGCTATCTAAAGGTCACTAGGATGGAACTACTTGGCCAGTGCCCAATGTTTTATCTTTGCCAGGGACACACTGTTCTACTGTACCTTACCACTGTCAAAAATATCCAATAAAGCCTGTTTTACTTTCTTTCCTGTCTCATTTTGCCCTTACAAATTTTTCTGATTAGCACTCTTTTTGTTTCACCACTTTAATTGTAATCAGTCTTAATTTTTCTTTCTTTTAGTCTTTATTGCTTCTGCTTTTTTCTCATGCTGCTTTTACCTAGCCTTGGCCAATTTCCTGAAACAGATCAGAAGCGACTCACAAATGGCCTGTGGAAAAACTCTTGGTCTGGTTGTCAGGGCATAAAGCATGTAGGAAGGAGAACAGAGCTTGCAGGTGATTAGGACGGTTTGTGGATACAATTATACAGTGGATGAAGGAAAGCATGAGGTAAAGAGTTCTCATACATGTTAATGATTTAGAAGTCAAAGGACTAAGAAAGTAGAAATATGCCAAGTGGAACATAAGCATTCTAGTAAATTGAGCTTTGAAATAGTAGCACAGTTATCTGAAAAACTGTTGTACTCTTCCAACAAGATTCCTATGGTGAGAGAGTTGTTTGCTAAAGACAGGTCAGTGCTATATTCTCAGAGTTCTTCAATTAATTTTGGGCTCTGCTTAGGAAAAACATCAAAGTCATATGAAAAATAATCTAAAGAAATGTGGAACAGAATTTAAACTCTGGCCTAGAACAGAGGAAGGCAAAAACAAAGGAAAATGTGAAAAATGGCAAGAATCATATAGATTTCTGCCTTTAAACATTAAAGGTCTGCTATGTGGGATAAAACAGTGAATATTCACTATGATTGTTAGGTCTATATTTGGGATTATTGAGGCATAATTTGAGCATAAGACAATGGATAATGAGGAAAAATTAAGCCAGGAACAAACCTTTGTTGACTTCTCTTTTTATCAACTTGTCATAGGCTCAAGTCATCTGATAGGAGGGAACCATAATTGAAATAATACCTCCATAAGATTGGTCTGTGGACTCCATGATGGCGGTGACCAGTGCACACTGTTTCTGAAGGGCAAAGGCTCTGAAATTCCAAATCTGGTGAGTGGATTGGCAGCTGAAGCCAGAGCATTCATTGACTTGGAGGCTTTCCAGGCTAGACAGGACAACAGATGAGCTGTGACAGATTGGATCTAGGACTCTCATGGACTTCTCTGGGGTGTGAGAGTGGCAAACAATCAACCCTCTGAAATTTTCCACTGTCCCTTCACATCTTCCTGCACTCTGGCAACTACAACAGTGGCAGGGAGTGCATAACGCCAGGTAAGGGGCCTCCTGACTCTAACGGCCAAACAGGGGACTCATATCTGAGAGTAGAAAACTGTGGGCCCCCTGAGCTTACTAAATATGCATGCAAATGAGTTCTCAGGCCCTCTGCACTTTCCACACACACATGATAGTGAGTGCATATGTGAAAAATTGCATACAGAGCCCCAGATCTAGGGTGCCTATACACTAGCTACCAGACATCATATCCCTCTCAACCACACGCTCACTGTGGGTAACATAGGGATCCCTGGGAGAGCATTCTCAACATTGAAGCCCTTATTCTGTGGGTCTCCCAGTTGAGTCCAGCCAAACAATTCCTGAAAACAATTCCTGAAGCCAAGGTGGTACAGCTCAGAGAGAACTGAGCTTTTGGAGCATAATACTGAGAGAGGTCTGTGGGTTACTGCACCATTCAGGGTTCCTACACACACACAGTGTGCCTGCGAACCGTAAATGCACCACAACTTGCACTTATGATCCTTCCTAACCTCCACCCTTCCAGACAGGCTCACTTCCAAGTACACGCTTGCACTTGCGCACATGCACCTGTGACTTTCCTCCCTGAAACACCAACACCCACTCTCAAACTCTTGGACCTCTCTCACCTTCCTGAAGAATACTCCAGACATCAGAGACAGACAGACCCAGTCTGCTGTTCAGGCTCGAGGAAGAAACAGCATAGGCTACTGACCATCAGATGGCTAGACGCCAGCATAAGAACATATCCAACAAAAATCAGTACAGCATGTATTTACCAGCAACTCCAAAAATCAATGAATATTTTAATTAATCAGAAACACAGGGAAATGATTTTGAATCTATGCCTGTACAGTTATTAGAGGCACATATAAAAGAAATGAACAAAGCTCTCAAAGAAATAGAGGCAAATTCAGCCAAACAAACAGAGACACATAAAGAGGAAATGAATAAAAAAAAAGAAAGATCATCATAGAAAGACAGGAATCCACATTCAAACAGATGAAGGAAATGGGGCAAAACATAAAAACAGAATTAGAATCAATAAAGAAAACACAAACAGAGAAAACCCTGGAGCTGGAGAACTTAGAGAAGAGATCAGGAACCACAAAGTTAACAATTACCAACAGAATACAAAAGCTGGAAGAGAGAATCAAAGGTGCAGAAGATAATTACAGAAATTGATACACCCCTTAAAGCAAAAATAAAATCAGAAAAGTTCCAAACACAAAACATCCAAGAAAACAAGGGTACCAAGAAAAGACGAAATCTAAGAATAATAGGAATGAAAGAAAAAGAAGCTTCTAGGCTCCAAGGTACAGAAAATATTTTCAAGAATATCATAAAATAAAATCTTCCCAACTTAAAGAAAGAGATGTCATTAAACTTACAAAAGGGTTATAGAACACCAAATAGACTAAACCAGAAAAGAAACTCCTCACATTACATCATAGTCCAAACAATGAATCTACAGAACAAAGAAAAATATTAAAAGTAGCAAGGGAAAAAGGCCAAGTAACATACAAAGGTCAACCTATCAGAATCACACCAGATATCTCAAAAGAAATTATGAAAGCCAGAAGGGGCTAGGCAAATGTCATGCAGAATTAGAGAGAACACATATGCTAACCAAGACTACCATACCCAGCAAAACATTCAAATAACATAGATGGAGAAAACAAATTTTCCATTGCAAAACTAAACAAACAATAGTTACACAGCAACCTAGCCCTATAGAAGATATTAGAAGGAAACCACTAATCTAAAAAAAATCAAGTACACCCAAGAAAACACAGGACATAGATAACTTTACAACAAAAAATCAGAAGAAAACAACCACACAAACACTATCACAACCAACTTTACAATAAAAGGAACTAATAATCAATGATCACTATTATCTATCAACACAATGGCCTCAACTCTCCAATTAAAAGACACAAACTAACAGAATGGTTGCAGAAACAGGACCCGACATTCTGCTGCATCCAAGAAATACACCTCTGCAACAAAGGCAGACACTACCTCAAAGTAAATGTCTGGAAAAAGGTTTTTCAGGCAAATGGACCAAGGAAACAAACTGGAGTAGCTATCCCAATATCTAATATAATAGATTTTCAACCAAAATTAAATAAAAACAATGAGGAGGGAAACTTCATTCTCATAAAAGGAAATATCCACCATGAGGACATCACAATTCTGACCATCTATGCTACAAATAAAAGAGCACCTGCATTTATAAATGAAACATAATTATAGCTCAAACCACACATTGATCCCAACACTTTAATAGTGGGAGACTTCAACATTTCTCTGTTACCAAGGGACAGATCATCTAGACAGAAGCTAAATAGGAAAATATTGACATAGAGGTCCTATCTCAAATGGACCTAATAGATGTCTACAGAATTTTTCACCAAACCTCAAAAGAATATACCTTCTTCTCAGCAACTCATGGAACCGTCTCCAAAATGGACCATTTAGTTAGACACAAAGCAAGCTTCAACAGATACAAGAAGACTGAACTGATCACTTGTATCCTATCAGACGACTATGGTCTAGACCTCAACAATCACAGAAATAACAAAAAGCATACACATGCATGGAAACCAAAGAAATATCCAACAACGGCTGGATCAGGAAAGAAGTTAGAGACTTCCTAAAATTCAATGAAAATGAAGGCACAACTTACCCAAATTTATGAGACACAATGAAAGCGGTGCTAAGAGAAAGTTCATAGCATTAAGTGTCTTCAAAAAGAATTTTGGGACATCTCATACAAGTAAAATAACAGCATACCTGAAAGACCTAGAAGAAAAAGAAGCAAATATACCCAAGAGGAGTTGACAGTTGGAAATAATTAAACTCAGGGCTGAAATCAAGAAATTAGAAAAAAAATAAGACAATTCAAAGAATCAATGAAAATAAGAGCTGGTTCTTTGAGAAAATCAACAAGATAGAAAAACCCTTAGCCAAAATAACTAAAAGGCAGAAAGAAACTATCCAAATCATCAAAATCAGAAATGAAAAGAAAGCCATAACAATAGGTGCTGAGGAAATTCAAACAATCATTAGGTCTTATTAAAAAAAAAACTATACACCAGATAATTTGAATATGGAAAGCAAATGTACAATTTTCTTGAAAGATTCCATATACCAAAGCTAAACTAAGATCAGGTAAATAGATTAAATAGTCCTATATCCCCCAGTGAAATAGAAGTAGTCGTCAAAAGTCTCCCTGCTAAAAAAAATTCCAGGGCCTGTGAGTTTCAGTTCAGAATTCTACCAGACCTTCAAAGAACAGCTAACACCAATACTCTTCAAACGTTTCCACAAAATAGAAATAGAAAGAACATTACCAAACTTATTCTATGAAGACACAGTAATCTTGATACACAAACCACATGAAGATACAACAAAAAGAGAACTTCAGACTTATATCTCTTAGGAACATTGATGCAAAAATACTCAATAAAATACTCACAAATCAAATGCAAGAATATATAAAAGATATCATGCACAATGACCAAATAGGTTTCATCCCAGGCATGCAGGTGTGGTTCAATATACAGAAAGCCATAAGTATATTCCACCACATAAACAAACAGAAGGAAAAAATCATCTCTTAAGATGCTGAAAAAGCATTTTACAAAATCCAACACCCATTGATATTTAAAGTTTGGAGAGATCAGGGATACAAGGCAAATACCTATATATAGTAAAGGCAATATACAACAAGCCTATAGACAACATCAAAATAAATGTTTAAGATTTAAACTAAATCTTAAATCAATCCCACTGAAATCAGGGACAAGACAGGACTGCCCACACTCTTTGTATATCTTCAATATAGTACTTTGAAAGTCCTGGCTAGAGAGATAAAGAAAACTAAAGGAGAACAAAGAGATATAAATCAGAAAGAAAGATTTCAAAGGATCACTATTCACAGAAGATATGATTGTATACATTCTAATAGAGAACTCCTTCATCTGATAAACACCTTCAGCCACGTGGCTGGATACAAAATTAACTCACAAAAATTAGTAGCCCTCCTGTATACAAAAGATAAAAGGGATGAGAAAGAAATTACAAAAACTACACCTTGTACAATAATCACAAATAAAATAAAGCACTTTGGTGTGACCCTAAACAAGCAAGTCAAAGATATGTGTATATATATATATACTTCAAGTATCTGAAGAAAGAAATTGAATAAGATATCAGAAGATGGAAAGATCTCTAATGCTCATAGATTAGATCAGTATGATTAACATAGTGAAAATGCCCATCCTGCCAAAAGCAATCTATAGAATCAATGGAATTCCCATCAAAATACCAAAACAAAACAGAACTTGAAAGAAGAATTCTTAGTTTCATATGGAAAAAAGAATTGCTAAAACAGTCCTGTACAATAACAGATCTTTTGAAGGTGTCTCCATCCCTGATCTCAAGCTGTACTATAAAGCAAAAGTAATCAGAACTGCATGGTAATGGCATAGAAACAGTCTGGTGGCTCAATGGAATCAAATAGAAGGCAAAGAAATAACCCACACAACTGCAGATACTTGATTTTTTACAAAGAAGCCAAAACCGTATATGGAAAAAGACAGCATCTTCAACAAATGGTGCTGATCTAACTGGTTGTCTACATGCAGAAAAAATGAAAATAGATCTATATTTATCACCCTGTACAAAACTAAAGTCTAATTGGATCAAAGATCTCATCATAAAACCAGACACACTAAACCTGTTAGGAGAAAGAAATGAGGAAGAGCCTAGAACTCATTGGCACAAGAGACAACTTCCTGAACAGAACACCAATAGCACAAGTTCATCAATAGCACTAAGATCATCAATAAATGTGACCTCATTAAACTGAAAATCTTCTGTAAAGCAAAGGACGGTGTCATCAGAACAAAACGACAGCCTACAGACTGGGAAAGAATCTTCACCAACCCTATATCTGACAGAAGGCTAATATGCAGAATATATAAAGAACTTAAGAAGTTGAACACCAACAAACCATATAATCCAATTAAAAATGGGGTTCAGAGGTAAACATAGAATTCTCAATAGAAGAATACCGAGTGGCAGAGAAAACCTAAAGAACTGCTCAACATCCTTTGTCATCAGGAAAAGGCAAATCAAAACAACCCTGAGATTTCACCTCACACCCATCAGAATGGTTAAGATCAAAAACTCAAGTGACAGCACATGCTGGGTAGGATGTATAAAAAGACGTCCTCCATTGCTGGATGGAAGACAATGCAGCCAGTCCTGATGAGACCTGATAAGCCCCTAGGAGTGGAGTACCCATATATTCAAATATGCTCAATTATACAACAAGGACATTTGCTCAACCATGTTTGTCACAGCTTTATTTATCACACCCAGAATCTGGAAACAACCCAGTTGCCCCTCAGTTTAGAAATAGATACAGAAATTGTGGTACATTTGCCCCATGGAATACTACTAAGCAATTCAAAACAAGGAAATCATAAAATTTTCAGGAAATGGTGAGAACTAGAAAAGACCATCCTAAGTGAGATATCCCAGAAGAAGAAAGACACACATGGCATATACTCACTTATAAGTTGATATTAGACATATAATATAGGATAAACATACTAAAATCTGTACACATATGAAACTAATCAAGAAGGGGGTCCCTGGGTATGATGATCAATCCTCATGAAGACAGGCAAACGTGAAGGTCATAATTGTCAGGAAATAATGAACACTTTATTGTAATTCAGTTTTTATTTCTTAAATTATGTTGATTAAAATGAAACTGTATTTTGAAAAAAAGGAACTGATCTTAAAAGCATAGACTGTAAAATTGAAAATAAACCAATTAGATTGACTTAAATAAAATGTTTCTTCATAGCAAAGGTAATGCAAACAGAAAATAAAAGAAAAAAAACCAATCAAGCTGTAGGCAAACCTCTGCCGATTTTGCTTAATTAATGATTGATGTAGAAGGAATATGACCCACTGTGGGTGGGGTCATCTCTTGGCTGGTGGTTCTGATTTTAATGAAAAAGCAAGCTGACTAAGTCATAGAAAGCAATCTAGTAAGCAGCACTCCTTCATGGATTCTGCACCAGCAGCTACTTCCTGGTTCCTTCTCTGTTATAGTTCTGTCCTAAATTCACCCAGTGATGAATGATAATGTGAAAAAGTAAGCCAAATAAACATTTTCCACCCCCATATTGCTTTGCTTATGGTATTTCATCAAAGCAATAGAAACCACAGCAAACAAAGAAATATCTCTAGCCATGATCAAGAAAATCAGCAAGTTGGGGAATGGGCACTAAAGCAAAAAATCAAAAAACTGTATTTCAGTCCAACAGTTTATACTTTTACAAAATTTCATCCTGGCACTAGATTTTAGAGAGACTACACTGATGTCTGAATTAATTCTAATTGATCTCTAAGACTATGAGCATGACATTTTGAGATATTCTATTATATATATATATCTGTAAGTGAAGTTAGCTGCAGGGTAGGAAATGTGCTTGAGGATAGAAAAACTTAAAGATTTTTTGATGCACATTGTTCAATAAATAAGATATAACAGTATGATGCAACACACACACACACACACACACACAAACACATATTATGTATTGGTGATTTAGAATTATCCAAAGACAAAAGACGCAATAAACAATAGTAATACTATCTTTGGGAATATATAATCTAGAAGATACTACAAACAGGGTAATGAGTAGCACCAGAAAATAGTCTGATCATTAAATGGTATTATAGCAGGAAAAATGTAAGATTAATCAGATGATGGTATCTAAAAAGACTCTAATGGTATGTTCAAATTCATAAAATATTATTTTTTGGAGAAAGAATGCAATCACCCCCATGCTGGGTATAAGAAAATAAACTGTAAGGCATAGAATAAATGAGTTTAGGAAGAAGATAATAAAAAGATGACTTTTTAATACCTTCAGGATAATTCTATGAAAGACAGGTTTCTTCTGCATTTAATGGTCAAGAAGTAGATATATGGTCACTCAAAACATCAGATTATCTGAGGACATAATAAGTTACCAAACAAAAGTTATGAAGTAGCAGTTATAAATATCAAGTAGTGATGCTTCTTGCTTGATAGGTTGTGTGAGTTTAGTGACCTTCCTTGTAAGGCTGGAAAAAATTCAACAACTATTAAGTAAAATTTGTATCCCCCCAAAAACCAGTACAGTTTCTTCAAGAGCACAGAAGAAACAGAAGGAACATTACTGAACTCACTCTATGAAGCCACAGTCACCTTGACACCTAAACAACAAAAAGACCCAACAAAAAAAAGAGAACTTCAGACCTATCTCTCTTATGAACATTGATGCAAAGATACTCAGTAAAATACTAGCAAACTGAATCCCAGAACACATAAAAGATATTATCCACCATGACCAAGTAAGCTTCATCCCAGGCATGCAAGGATGGTTCAACATATGGAAATACATCAATGTAATCCACCATATAAACAAACTGAGGAGAAAAACCACATGATCATCTCCTTAGATGCCAAAAAAAACCTTTAACAAAATCCAACATCCATTCATGTTTAAAGTCTTGGAGAGATCAGGGATACAAGGCACGTACCTAAACATAGTAAAGGCAATTTACAGCAAGCCTATAGCCAACATCAAACTCAATGGAGAGAAACTCAAACCAATCACACTGAAATCTGGGACAAGACAAGGCTGCCCACTCTTTCCATATCTCTTCAACATAGTACTTGCAGTCCTAGTTATAGCAAAAAGACAACTAAAGGACATCCAGGGAATACAAATTGGAATGGAAGAGGTAAAAGTTTCACTATTCACACATGATATGATAATATACATGAGCGAACCCAAAAATTCAACCACAGAACTCTGTCAGATGATAAACACCTTCAGCAAAGTGGCTGGATACAAAATTAACTCAAAAAAATCAGTAGCCCTCTTGTATACCAAAGACAAAAGAGTTGAGAAAGAAATTAGGGAAACAACACCTTTCAAAATAGCCACTAATAACATAAAGTACCTTGGAGTGACTCTAACTAAGCAAGTGAAAGACCTGTTGGAAAAAAAAATGCAAGTCTCTGAAGAAAGAAATTGAAGAAGATATCAGAACATGGAAAGATCTCCCGTGTTCATAGATAGGTGGGATTAACATTGTGAAAATGGGCATCCTGCCAAAAGCAATCTGCAGATTCAATGCAATTCCCATGAAAATGCCAACACAATTCTTCATAGACCTTGAAAGAAAAATTATCAACTTTATATGGAGAAACAAAAAACCCAGAATATCCAAAATGATCCTGTACAATAACAGATCATCTGGAGGAATCTCCATCCCTGATCTCAAGCTGTACTACAAAGAAATAGTAATAAAAAAGACATGGCATTGGCATAGAAATAGAATAGTGGATCAATGGAACCAAATAGAAGACCCAAAAATAAACCCACATACCCATGGATATTTGATTTTTTAAAAAGAAACCAAAACCATTTAGTGGAAAAAGACAGCATCTTCAACAAATGGTGCTGGTCCAACTGGATGTCTACATGCAGAAAAAAAAGGAAAATAGACCAATACTTATCACCTTGCACAAAACCAAAGTCCAAGTGGATCAAAGATCTCAACATAAAACCAGATAAACTAAATTGGTTAGAAGAAAAAGTGGGTAAGACATTGGGACTCATTGGCACAGGAGACAACTTCCTGAACAGAACACCAACAGCACATGTCTAAGAGCAACAATCAAGAAATGGGACCTCATGACACTGAAAAGCTTCTGTAAAGCAAAGGACATAGTCTTCAAAACAAAAAAGACAGCCTACAGACTGGGAAAGGATTTTCACCAACCCTATATCTGACAGAGGGCTGATATCCAGAATATATAAAGAGCTTAAGAAGTTAAAAAGCAGCAAATCAAGCAATCTGATTAAAAATGGGGTACAGAGCTAAGCGGAGAATTCTCAGTAGAGGAATCAGAATGGCAGAGAAACAAGTAAAGATATGGTCAACTTCCTAAGCCATCAGACAGATGCAAATCAAAACGACATTGAGATTTCACCTGACACCCACCAGAATGGCTAAGATCAAAATCTCAAGTGACAACACATGCTGGAGAGGTTGCGGAGAAAGAGGAACCCTCCTCCATTGCTGATGGGAATGCAAACTTATACACCCACTTTGGAAATCAATTTGGCGTATTCTCAGACAATTAAGAATAGTGCTTCCTCAAGATCCAGCTATACCACTCCTAGGCACATATCCAAAAGATGCTCAAGTACACAGCAAGGACATTTGCTCAACCACGTTTGTATCAGCTTTATTTGCAATAGCCAGAACCTGGAAACAACCCAGATGTCCCTCAGTTGAGGAATGGATACAGAAATTGTGATACATCTACACAATGGAATACTACTCAGCAATTATAAATGAGGAAATCATGAAATTTGCAGGCAAATGGCGGGACCTAGAAACGATCATCCTGAGTGAGGTATCCCCAAAACAGAAAGACACACATGGTATATTCTCACTTATATAGACCTATATGATAGGATAAACATACTGAAATCTATACAGCTAAATAAGATAAACAAGAAAGAGGACCCAGGGTACGATGATCAATCCTCACTTAGAAAGACAAAAGGAATGGACATTGGATGTAGGAGCAAACAAGTAACAGGACAGGAGCCTACCACAGAGGGCCTCTACCTAGCAGTGTATCAAAGCAGATATTAAGACTCATAACCAAACCTTCAGCAGAGTGCAGAAAATCGAAATAAAAAGGGCGGGGGAGTTAATATGACCTGGAGAGGATAGGAGTTCCACAAGGACCAAATATATGTGGGCACAGGGGTCTTTTGTGAGACTGTTTCTACAAACAAAGACCATGTATGGATGCAACCTAGAACCCCTGCTCAGATGTATCCCTTGGTAGCTCAGTATCCAAGTGGGTACCCTAATAAGGGGAACAGGGTCTGACATGAACTCAATGGTGGGTTCTTTGACCTCCCCCCCCCCGAGGGAAGAGCAGCCCTGCTAGGCCACAGAGGAGGACTTTACAGCCAGTCCTGAAGACACCTGATAAACCAGTATCAGATGAAAGGGGAGGAGGACCTCCCCTATCAGTGGACTTAGAAAGGGGCAGAGAGAGGATGAGGGAGGGAGGGTGGGATTGAGAGGGAAAGAGGAAGCAGGATACAAAGTTAACAAACTGTAACTAATATTAAAAAATAAAAATTAAAAAACCTGTAGTTAATAATAAATAAATAAATTTTAAAATGAAAAAAAAAAAGAAATTCAAATGATGTCACTATATAATAAGAGAGAAAATATCCAAACTAGACATCTTATGTTGTCAGGTAAAACCTCCAGTGGACAGAATGGGTTATATTTTGTTGAGTCATTGACCAGAGGGGTCCAATAGACTCAGCTCCAGAAAATACTTGGACTATTGCCGAGGCTATTTATTTCCCTCTGTAACTTGAAGTTAAGGCCCTATTGATAAAGACAGCTCTTATTTATGTCATTGAATATGGAGAAATTGAGCTGTTGTACAACTAGAAGCTTCTCCACTACTGTTTGTTATTTCAGGTGATTAAAGATACTTTGCATGATACAGAAAGATAAAAGTAATCATCAGTATCAGCCAGCTAGCTATGAACCCTGAAACATGCAATTGTGACCTGTGTGCAATATACACCAGCATAATAATTGCACAACTTATATGAGTAACAAATAAGTTTCTGATTTAACTTACACCCACAACATGAAATGTAGCCCACACCTGACACTGCTAAAGTGACTGAGTACATGAGTCTATATAGGTTGTGGAACTGGAGAAAACTCCTATTATTTTACTAAAAGAGCATAGCAATGATATGGTCCCTAATGACATAGATCAATGCATCACTCAGCCCTTATCAAACAAGCTTTATCACACAGTAGATTGCAATTCATACAAAACCACAATGGGACAATGCGTGCAGATAATGAGAGGATTTGAAGCCCTTTGCCCTGAATGGGATATCTTCATCAAATCTTGGATATCTCCAAGAAAGGCTCAGTGACCTACGCATAAGAGGAGGTGGAAAGATTATAACAGACAGAAGTTGTGGATGACTAAAAGAAAACTGTCTTCCAAATACAGCAGGGCTTATACACATATGAACTCACAGTGTGTGAAAACAAATACTTGATCTTCAAACCGGTCAAAATCCCAGCACTAAGCAGGAAAAGTAGACAAGTCCCATCCCTTACCAAGAAATTATTTGTAATTGATACCTACCGGGAAAGAGAAATTCAGTTTTCTTTGGAGTGCCAATGGGTGTATCAACCACACACTAGGATAAGCCTCATGCCCAGAAGTAAATAGCACAACAAAAAATAGAATCCCTGTTTGTGGTGTCTGTGTGTGTGTATTTGTGTTTGTATGTGTATGTGCACTTTTTGCTTTCTTTTGGCAATTTTTGACTAACTAGTTTTTTTGTTATGTTTTAGTTGTATGTTTTGTTTCTTTCATAGTCATCATCATCATCATTATCATTATTGTTGTTATTATTATTTTACAGATGGACTATGAAGTGTATGGGTAGTGAATTAGGATACTAGGAAAGATCAGAGAAGAGGTAAGGTCAGGAAAAGAATATGATCAAATTGTAATATATGAAAAAACAAAAATATTATTATGCTTATAATGTTTTATCATATTATGTACTTGAACTTAGAAGATAGATAATAACTGCAATGCATTTGTGTTAAGTAACAGTAATCTTCCAAAAACTAAATTGCTATATGACTAGTAGGTACTATGTTAATTAGCACGTGTCTAAAATTAATGAGAATCCATAAAAACTAAATAAACTCACTTGAAAAAAATGGCATTCCCTGGAACCTCATGAAACTGAAAAGCTTCTGTAAAGCAAAGGACACTGTCATCACAACAAAATGTCAGCCTACAAATTGGGAAAGGATCTTCACCAACCCTATGTCTGACAGAAGGCTAGTATACAAAATATATAAAAAATCTTAAGGAGTTAAACAGCAACAAACCAATTAATCCAATTAAAAACGGGATACAGAGCTAAACAGAATTCTCACTAGAGGGATATTGAATGTCAGAGAAATGCTTAAGAAATGTTCAACATCATTAGTTATTAGGGAAATGCAAATCAAAACAACCCTGAGATTTCACCTGACACCCATCAAAATGGCTAAGATCAAAATCTCAAGTGACAACACATGCTGGAGAGGATATGGAGAAAGGGAAACCCTACTCCATTACTGGTGCGAATGTAAAACTGTAAAACCACGTTGGAAAACAATCTGGTGTTTTCTCAGAAAATTGGGAATAATGCTACCTCTAGATCCACTAATACCACTCCTAGACATATATCCAAAGATGCTCAAGTATACAACAAGGACATTTGCACAACCATGTTCATAGCAGCTTTATTTATAATAGACAGAACCTGGAAAGAACCCAAATGTCCCTCAACTGAGGAATAGATACAGAAACTGTGGTAATTTACACAATGGAATACTACTCAGCAATTAAAAACGAGGAGATCATGAAATTTGCAGGCAAATGATGGGAACTAGAAAAGATCACCTTGAGTGAGGTAACCCAGAACCAGAAAGATACACATGGTATATACTTATTCATAAGTAGATATAAGCCATATAATATAAGATAAAATACTAAAATCTATATTACTAAAAAAGCTAAACAAGTAATACCCCAGGGAAGATGCTCAATCCATATCCAGAAGGACAAATGGGATAGACGTTGGAAACAGGAGAAGACAAGGATGAGGACAGTAGCTTACCACAGTTGGTCTCTGAAAGTCTCTATTGATTGAGGTTTCTTTTTTTTTAATTTTTATTGTTCTTTTTAGTTACAATTTGTTAACTCTGTGTCCCAGCTGTATCCCTCTCCCTCATTCTCTCCCCCTCCCCAACTCCCTCCCTGGTCTCCTCCCTGCCCCTTTCCAAGTCCACTGATAGGGGAGGACCTCCTCCCCTTTCATTTGACCCTGTTTTATCAGATATGAGACTCATAGCCAAACCTTGGGCAGAGTACAGGTAATCTTATGAAAGAAGGAGGAGATAGAAAGACCTGGAGGGGACAGGAACTCCAAAAAGAGACCAACAGAGCACATAATACTGAGCCCTGGGGACCTTGAAGACACTGATACCCCAACCAAGGATAATGCATTGAGAGGACCTAAAACCCAGTCTCAGATGTAGCCAATAGAAGCAGTCTCCAAGTGGGTTCCCTAATGAGGGGAACTGGGGCTTTCTCTGGTATGAATTCAGTGACAGGCTCTGTGATCACCTCCCTCCTGGTGAGTGCAGGCTTGCCAGGCCACAGAAGAAGACAATGCAACAAGTACTGATGAGACCTGATAGTCTAGGGTCACATAGAAGGAGAGGAAGACCTCACCTAATAGTGAATGACTGGAAAGGCATAGGGGGATAAAAGACATCATTTAGCAACATTTATTTCCTTTCATTAAAAATAGATTCTTTTGTCATCCAATATATTCTGATTATAGTCTCCCCTCCCTGTTCTCCTCCCTTTTCCTCCCCACTTCTTTTCACATGCAGATCTACTCCCCTTCTATCTCCCAATGGAAAAGAACAGTTTTCTAAAAGGTAACAACAAAACATAACAAAAAATATAGTAAAATAAAACAAAAATCATCATATCAAAGTTGGACAAGGCAAACCGACTGAAGAAACAAAATCCCAAGAGAAGACAAAATAATCAGAGATCCACTCATTTGTACACTCACAAGTTTCATAAAAGCACTAAACTGAAAACTATAATATTCAGATAGAGGACTTGTTGTATATCCATTTAGGCCCTGTGCTTGCTGCATTAGTCTCTGTGAGTTTCTATGAGCTTTGCTCAGTTGATTTAGATTTTAGTCTTCTTGTGTTCTTCATCTTCTCTGGCACCCACATTTCTTCTGTTTCTTCTTCCTCTTCCATGGGTTTCTCTGAACTCTGAGAGAGAGAGGATTTGATGGAGACATTGCATTTAGAGCTGTGTGTTCCAAGTTCTATCCTTCTGCATGGTGACAAGTTGCAGGTCTCTCTATTTGGTCCTATCTGCTACAGAATAGAGAAAGAAGTTAGAGAAACAACACCCTTCACAATAGCCACAAATGACAAAAAGTAACTTGGTGTTACTCTAACCAAGGAAGTCAAAGACTTGTATAAAAAAAATTTCCAGTCTCTGAAGAAAGAAATAAAAGAAGATACCAGAAGATGGAAAGATCTCCCATGCTCATGGCTTAGCAGTATTAACATAGTAAAAATGGCCATCTTACCCAAAGCAGTATACACATTCAATGCAATTCCCATCAAATTATTAACACAGTTCTTTACCGACCGTGAAAGAAAAATTCTCAATTTCATATGGAATAATAAGAAACGCAGAATCACTAAAACAATTCTCTACAACAAAGGATCTTCTGGAGGTATCTCCGTCCCTGATGTCAAGCGGTACTATAGAGCAACAGTAGTAAAAACTGCATGGTACTGGCATAGAAACAGAATGGTGGATCAATGGAATCGAATAGAAATAAACCCACACATTATAGACACCTGATTTTTGACAAAGAAGCCATAATTATACGATGGAAAAAAGATAGCATCTTCAACAAATGGTGCTTGTCTAATTGGATGTCTACATGAAGAAAAATGCAAATAGATCCATACTTATCACCTTGCACAAAAGTAAAGTCCAAGCGGATCAAAGACCTCAATATAAAAGCAGACACACTAAACCTGTTAGAAGAAAAAGTGGGGAAGAGCCTTGAACGCTTTGGCATGGGAGACAACTTCCTGAACAGAACACTAACAGCATAGGCTCTAAGTTCAACAATCAATAAATGGGACCTTATAAAACTGAAAAGTGTCTGTACAACAAAGGACACTGTTGTCAGAGCAAAATGACGGCCTACACACTGGGAAAGGATCTTCACCAAGCCTATTATCTGACAGATGGTTAATATCCAGAATATACAAAGAACTCAAGAAGTTAAACAGCGACAAATCAAGTAACCCAATTAAATAATGGAGTATAGAGCTAAACAGAGAATTCTCAGTAGAGGAATATCAAATGGCAGAAAAACACTTAAAGAAATGCTCAACATCCTTAGTGATCATGGAAATGCAAATCAAAACGACCCTGAAATTTCACCTTACACCCACCAGAATGGCTAAGATAAAAACTCAAGTGACCAAACCTTGAGCAGAGTGCAGGGAATCACATGAAACAAGGGGGATTTAGTAAGACCTGGGAGGACAGGAGCTCCACAAGGACCAAATGTATCTGGACACAGGGACCTTTTCTGAGATTGATTCTCCAGCCAAGGTCCATGCATGGATACAACCTAGAACCCTTTCTCAGATATAGCCCATGGCAGCTCAGCATCTAAGTACGTTTCCCTAGTAAGTGGAACAGGGACTATCTCTGACATGAACACAGTGTCAGGCTCTTTGACTCCACTCTCCTCCCCCCGAGGGAGGAGCAGCCTTGCTAAGCCATAGAGGAAGATAATGCAGGTAGCCCTGATGATACCTGATAAACTAGGGTTAGATGGAAGGGGAAGAGGATCTCCCCTATCAGTGGACGTAGAGAGGGGCAGAGAAGAGATGAGGGAAGGCAGGTGGTGATTGCGAGGGAATGAGGGAGGGGGCTACACCTGTGATACAATGTGAATAAACTGTAATTAATATAAAAAATTTTTTAAAATGTAAAAAAAAAAAAAACCTCTATTGACAACACATGCTGGAGAGGATGTGAAGAAAGGGAAACCCTCCTCCACTGCTGGTAGGAATGTATACTTATACAACTACTTTGGAAATAAATCTGGTGCATTCTCAGAAAATTAGGAATAGTCTACCTCAAAATCCAGCTATATCACTCCAAGGCATATTAAAAAAATGCTCAAGTATACAACAAGGACATTTTCTCATTCATGTTTATAGCAGCTTTTTTTGTAATAGCCAGAAGCTAGAAACAACCTAGATGCCCCTCAGTTTACGAATGGATACAGAAATTGTGGTATATTTACACAATGGAATACCACTCAGCAATTAAAAATAAGGAAATCATGAAATTTGCAGGCGAATTGTGGGAACTAGAAAAGATCATCCTGAGTGAAGTATCCCAGATGCAGAAAGACACACGGGGTATATACTTACTCATAAATGGATATTAGACATACAATATAGAATAAACATACTAAAATCTGTACACCTAAAGAAGCTAAGCAAGAAGCAGGACTCTGGGTAAAATGCTCAATTCTCATTCAGAAATACAAAGAGGATGAACATCAGAAGAGTGAGAAAACAGGGATCAGAGCAGGAGCCTACCACAGAGGGCCTCTGCAAGACTCTGCCCTGCAGTGCATCAAAGCAGATGCTAAGAGTTAGAGTCAAACTTTGGGCAGATTGCAGGGAATCTGATGAAAGAAGTAGGAGAGAGTAAGATCTGGAGAGGACAGGAGCTCCACAAGGAGAGCAACAGAACCAAAAACTCTGGGCTCTGTGGTCTTTTCTAATACTAATACTCCAACCAAGGACCATTCATGGAGATAACCTAGAACCTATGCACAGAAGTAGCCTATGTCAGTTCAGTGTCCAAGTGGGTTCCCTAGTAATGGGAACAGGGACTGTGTCTGACATAAACTATTTGGTCTCCTCTTTGATCACCTCCCCCTCTGGAGGGTGCAGCCTTACCAGGCCACAGAGGAAGACAATGCAACCAGTTCTTATGAGACCTGATAGTCTAGGGCCAGTGGACTGGGCGAGGGAAATGGGTGGAGAAGAGGTAGGGGGAGTGGGATTGGGAGGGGAAGGAGGGAGCTATAGGTGGAATACAAAGTGAATACAAAGTGTAAATAAAAAAAATTAATCTTAAAAAATCCAAAACAAAACTAATAAAAAGCACAAAAATAGACTCATTTTATTACTACTTTTTATTTAAAGGCGTTTAGTGTTTTGTTTTACACTAAGTCTCTTGGCTCTCTTGTCCATGGTTCCTGTTTTTCTGATACTTTAAGATTAATAAACAATGTGTTTTGATCATTTTTACCTCACTTAGATCATCTCCTTTTTGAATCCATAGCTTCCCCCTCACCCCTGTTCCCTACCCATTCAATTTTGTGGTCTTAAAAAAAAAACAAAACTAAGTACATTTTATTCTGCCCAAATATTCTAGAATGCATGCTCTTTCACTGCATCACAGTCACCTTACCAGTGGCTCTACTGTCAGGGATAATTGACTCTCTTTCTCTCAGAAGCTAACAACTGCCAATACTTCCCAAACAGTGAGACTTCAAGCCAAGTTTCCATTTCCATGCTGGGATTTGGTCTGGTTTGAAACTGAATAGTTCTTGTGTATGTTATCAAATCCACTATGAATTCATACATGCTAAGTTCAGAAAACTGCTTTCTTGTGGTCAAACATCACCTGTGAGTTTTCCATTCATTCCACACTCTTTTTTGCAATGATTCCAAAGTCTTTTTTTTTATTATTATTTAAGACCTTTATTAACAGGTGCTTGCAGTTTGTTGACTTTTTTTTTAAATCAAGTTGTAAACTTATTACAAATTAAAAATGAAGTTCTTAAAAATCTCAACTTGACCAGATATGAAACAATTTAAAAACCATTAAAGGTGTATTGAGAAAAACCAGGCCTTTTTTTTTTTTCTTAAAAAACACGTTTGTCATTACCAAAAAGAGACATCTTTAGGTAAAAATAATAAAAACCCCATGCTGCATAGATAATGCAGATAGTTCTAGTGTATCTGGTCAACGGGCAAAAAGCAAGCACTTAGGTCTTCAGCTCCAATCTTTGTTCATTTCTTATTGCTGGAAGTTCATATTCGTTTCTTCTTGTTGGATGACCAAACCGGATGATGGTAGAGATGGTAAGCCGGCATTTACTCAGCCCTGAGCAGCAGCCTGAGGCCCTGCTCAGCCTCGGGAGCTGACGAATTCTCAGCTGGTGGATCTGCTGCTTTTGTCTCTTTGCCATCTTGTGGTTTAGGGTTCTCTGGGCATCTGCGTCGGTAATTGAAGTTGCGGCGATACCGACGTTGAGGTAGCTGCTGACCTTGGGTCTCATCTCCTTGATTTTCCTTGTCCTCTTCATTGCCATCCTCTCTGGGCTGTCTTTGGCGAGGAGGGCCCCTGCGGAATCGAGGTCTGTAACCCCGATACATGTTCTGTCTCACTGGTCTGCCTTGCTCTCCTGCACCCTGGTTGTCAGCACCCTCCATCATTTCTCCTTGCACAGGAGGGTTGGAATACTGTGGCCGACGCCCATAGGGTCTCCGCATGTAGTAAGGTGGGAACCTTCGCCTGCCATAGGGCCGCTGCTGTTGGGCCTGGCCTTCAGGAGCGCTTTCTGATCCCTCATCCTTTACCCCACTCTCACTGGTAATTGCGTGGCGGCCCACTGTGACGTGGATAGCGTCTATAATGGGTACGGTCTGCTGCGTATTTACTGCCTTGAACTGGAACTCCTCCAGGGCCTGTAACATTTGCTGCCTCCGCACCCTTTTCGCCTACAACAACGTCAAACTCCACAGTCTCTCCATCTCCAACACTGTGAAGGTACTTCCTGGGGTTATTCTTCTTTATGGCAGTCTGCTGTACAAATACATCTTCCTTGGTGTCATTCCTGTTGATGAAACCGTATCCGTTCCTTCACATTGAACCAGTTTACTGTTCCCAAAACCTTCATTGCAATGACCTTCTTGTCCCCGCCGGCAGGCGCCGCCGATGTGAGGCCGCCCGGGCGCCACTCGCCACGCCGCTGCCAGTGGAGCCGGGCTTGGTGTAGGCGGCTGCGGAGGCGGCGGCGGGGTCGGCGGGCGGCTGCTGGGTCTTGGCCTCACTGCTCATGGTTGCGGTGATGGTGACTGGGGCCGGCGGCGGTGGGGCTCTCAGGGATCTCTGGGGTCTGCTCTCCGCTCCTGCTACTAATCGAACTAGCGAGAATCTATTCCAATGTCTTAAAAATGGGTTAGAGCATAAGTTTTCCATTTAGGGCTGAGAATTCCACATCTCTTATTCTCTGTATCTTGGCTAGTTGTAGATCTCTGTGTATATTACTATTGCCAATAGAAGCACTGTGATGAAATTTGAAAGATGTATTATCTATGTTTATAGTGATAAAAATAATTTGGAGTCAGTTTAACACAATTTTCATTTAGTATAATAATATAATAGTAGTTT
Source organism: Psammomys obesus (assembly GCF_907164565.1). NCBI lineage: Eukaryota > Metazoa > Chordata > Mammalia > Rodentia > Muridae > Psammomys > Psammomys obesus. The sequence continues at coordinate 3,960,192 of NW_026589447.1, read as the reverse complement.
TTCTTCTAGGGCATATGGCCTGTTTAGTCATAGGCTGTTGGTCCAATAATGGTGCCAGGCATATGTTTCATTTATATCCAATCAAAAAGTGACCAGATACTGCCTCGGTATCCTTGCCACTATTGCACCGTGGACATGTTTTAACAGGCCAGTCATTATCATAACTTTCTGGGATCAGAGCCCGGTAAGATTTATTTTTACTCTTGTGGTGTGCATGATGCTTTCTAGCACTTTATAAGCCAACCAATAGGAATTAAGATTTTGGCTCAATAGCAGGTTGATTTATCCATGTTCTTTGGCTCAAGTATGGGTGTCTTCAGCAATGGGTCTTACTATCACTTTCAAAAGGGTACCTGCTAACATTGGAAGTAGCTTATAATGTTTGGGGTATTGTACAGGAACGTCCTTGGAGCCAAGCTTCTGCAATCTTCAGGTCACCTGGGCATGCTTGTAAGATATCACCGTAGCTGGACTTACTGTGTGTTCACCTTCCATCTTGGAAGGAAGGGTCAGGGAGGATTCTGGGACTCTCATCCAAATTATCCAGCTATAGCTCTCTAAAAGTTTTATGCAATTCTGCACTAATTGGACTAGGCCTTGAGGCAACTGGGAATGATTAAAGGATAAAAGTGAACAAAAAAAAAAGAAGCAAGAACTCCATCTACACAGCAATGAAGAAGTTATTATTCATTCTGGTAGCAGACTTTCCACAGTGGTGACTTTAAGGTCACCATGCTCCTGCCCAAACCCTTTACCTATTGCTCTATATATAAGTCTAATAAACTCATTGGTCCCCCAAAGTAAACTTTAGTGGAATCATACCTTGGCTTGTCATTGAGACAGCCGGAAAAGGAGTAGAGATTGTTTATATCTCATTAAGGGAAAAACTAGAAATAGAACATCTCTATAGGAACTCTGGCCAACAACACACACACAAAAAGCAACCCATACCTACCCCTGTGATTTTTATTTATTAGATATTAAGTGTAATAGAGGCATAGTCATCTTATCATCATATAAATTTATTTTATTTTAATCAAAACACACACACATACACATTACTATACACCTATAGTATAGCTTGAAATAAAAAATGGTAATGTCTCCTGTGTATATTTTGCTCAATATTGGTTTGCCTATACAGAATATTTTCTAGTCCTATAAGAATCTTAGGAATTTTTTTCTATTTGCTTGAAAAATATTGTGTATAACTTGATTGGGATGCATTTAATCACATTTCTCTTCATAGAATGGTTGTTTTCACAATATCAAGATCATTTTATTATATCTTTCTCAATCTCTTTCTTCAGAGATTTGAAGGTTTCATTGTATAGGTCTTTCACATTCTTGCTTAGGGCTATTCCAAGATATTTTCTTGTCTTTGGTGCTAATGTAAATGTGAGTATGTCAGTGCTGTTTTCTTTTATTTTGGTTGTGAGCCTATCCTTTAATGGCTGAGCTATCTCTCCAGCCCAATGTTCTATTTTCTTGGAGCATTTCTGGTTTACAGAAAGGCTACTAATTTCTGTTAAGTGAACCTTATATCCTGCCACTTTGTTGAAATTATTTATCTAGAGTTTTGATAGTAGAAGTTTTGGGCTTTGTAGTGAAAGTAACTTTTATTTCACCAGATAGAACTTCATCTCAGAGGCTAACTTTCTCCATCTGCTAACCTAGGTCTAGTCCTGGAAGCTTCTATTCACCACACAATCTAATCTAGGCATTGAAGGTTTTCAGCCTCTGGGACTTACTGCTCAATAAGGTCACTCTTTCTTATTCTTTCTGAACTCTTGCTGGCTGGTTCAACTCTGCTGTTCTGGCTCAAAGTCCTCTCCAAGCTGACTAATTCAATCTGACTTCTCTCTTGGCCTCTGACTACATTGTTCTGCTTGACCTCAAAGTAACTCTAGCAATCAGTTCTAATCTTCTGACTCCTTTTCATTATCTGTCTTGTTCAGTCTTTACCTGCATCTAGCTTGTTCTTTCTTCAACCTGTCTCTGTAAAGCTCTGCAGGTAAAATTGTCTCTGGTTTCCACAAACTGAACTACTCTAAACTCAACTCCACTGCACTGCCTCTCAACTCACTCTCAATTGAACTTCCTGAACAGAACTGACTAGAACTCAGATATGCATCTCTCTGTCTCCTGAGTGCTGGGATTAAGTCCTGCACCACCACACCTGGCCTTAAGTTTTTTCTTGTCTAAAACTTGCACTAATTAAGGATGGCCTTGAACTCAGTGATGTGCTTACCTTTGTCTCCTGCAATTAAAAGTGTTATTATATTCCAGTCAGATCATACAGACCTAGAAGATCTTTGGATGTGATTTCTTGCCAGAGCAGCCATGTTCTGAGTTAAAATTCCCTTATACTCTGTTATGTATGATACCATATTGTGTTCATATATATATATAAGAATTATTTGACTTTTTCCTTTTTTATTTGTATCCCATTTTAATTGGATTATTTGATTTATTGATGTTTTCAGTTCTTTATGTATTCTGGATATTAAACCTATGTCAAATGTGGAGCTGGTGAAAATCTTACCCCATTCTCTAAGCTGCTGTTTTGTACTATTGACAGTTTCCTTTGCGTTACAGAAGCTTTACAGTTTCATCAGTTCCCATTTATTAGTTGTTGTTCTTAGTGCCTGTGCTATCAGTGTTCTGTTCAGGAAATTGTCAACTGTGCCAATGCCTTCAAGGATATTCCCCACTTTCTTTTTTATTGGTTTCAGGGTATCTAGTTTTATGTTGAGTTCTTTCATCCACTTGAACTTGAATGTTGTGCTAGGTGATAAAAAGGAATTATTTGCATTCTTATAATGCTGGCATTCAATTAGACCAGCACAATTTGTTGACGATGTTTCCTTTTTTTCATTGTATATTTCTAGATACTCGATCAAAAATAAGGTGTTCATAGGTATGTGGCTATATCTCTGTACCTTTGATTTAATTCCATTGATCCACCTATCTATATGCCATTACCAGGTAGTTTTTATAATTATAGCTCTGTAATATAGTTTGAAATCAGGGATGGTGATACCTCTGAATATTCATTTATTGTATTGGATTATTTTAACTATCCTGAGGTGTTTTTTTTTTCTATATGAAGTTGAGTATTATCCTTTCAAGTTCTGTAATGAATTGTGTTGGTAGGAGTATCAGTTTCAGAAAAGAACCCTGTGCCAAGATGTTTTGGATCTGTTGCTCTCCTTGTGGAGCTCCTGTCCTCTCCAGATCTTATTATTTTCCTCTTCTTTCATAAGATTCCCTGCACTCTGCCCAAAGTTTGATCATGAGTCTCATCATCTGCTTTTATACACTGCTTGGTAGAGTCTTTCAGAGGTCCTCTGATGTAGGCTCCTTTCTTGTTTCCTGTTTTCTTCATATAACCTAGAATCTCTGATCATATATAGACCATGGCAGCTCAATATCAAAGTTGGTTCCCTAATAAGGGGAACAAGGACTGTCTCTGACATGAAATCAGTGGCTGGCTCTTTGACTACCACTCCTTAAAGGGGGAGCATCCTTGCCAAGCCACAGAGGAGGACAATGCAGCCAGTCCTGGTGAGACCTGATAAGCTAGGGTCAGATGGAAGGGGAGGAAGGCCTCCCCTATCAGTGGACTTGGAGAGGGGCATGGGAGGACAAGAGGGAGGGAAGGTATGATTGGAAGGGAATGAGGGAGGGGGCTACAACTGGGATACAAAGTGAATAAACTTTAATTAATATTAAAAATTTAATTAAAATTGTGTTGGATTAAGAATAGTGCTACCTTAATATCCATCTATACCACTTCTAGGCATATATCCAAACGATGCTCAAGTATACAACAAGGACATTTGCTCGACCATGTTCATAACAGCTTTATTTGCAACAGCCAGAAGCTGGAAACAACCCAGATGTCCCTCAGTTGAGGAATGGATACAAAAAATGTGATAGATTTACACAATGGAATACCACTCAGCAATTAAAAACCAGGAAATCATGAAATTTACAGGCAAATGGTAAGATCTAGAAAAGATCATCCTGAGTGAGGTATCTCAGAAGCAGAAAGACACACATGGTATATATTCACTTGTAAGTGGATATTAGACATATAATATAGGATAAACATGCTAAAATCCATACACCTAAAGAAGCTAAAGAAGAAGAAGGACCCTTGGTAAGATACTCAGTCTTCATTCAGAAAGGCAAAAGGGGCAGAAATTTTAAGAGGGAAAAAACAGGAAACAGGACAGGAACCTACCACAGAGGGCCTCTTAAAGACTACCCAGCAGGGTATTAAAACATACACTGAGACTCACAGCCAAATTTATGGCAGAGTACAGGGAATCTTATGAAAGAAATGGGAGATAAGAAGACCTGAAGGGTACAGGTACTCCACAAGGAGAGCAACAGAACCAAAAAAAAAAAAAAAAAATCTGGTCACAGGTGTCTTTTGTGAGACTGATACTCCAAAAAAGGACCATGCATGGAGATAACCTAGAACCCATGCACAGATGTAGCCCAGGGCAGTTCAGTGTCCAAGTGGGTTCCCTAGTAATGGGAACAGGGACTTTCTTTGATGTGAACTCAAGTGCTGGCTTTTTGATCACCTCCACCTGAGGGAGAAGCTGCCTTATCAGTCCACAGAGGAAGGCAATGCACCCAGTCCTGATGAGATCTGATAGACTAGGGTCAGGTGGAAGGGGAGGTCTGAGGGAAGGGCATAAGAGAAGAAGAGGGAGGGAACGTGGGATTGGAAGGGGATCAGGAAGGAGGCTACAGCTGGGATACAAACTGAATAAACTGTAATTAATAAAAATAAAGTAAAATTTGAAAAAAAGAATTGTATTAGGGGTTTGATGGGTATTGCATTGAATATATAGATTCCTTTTGATAGGATAGCCATTTTTACTATGTTAATTCTCCCAATGCATGAGCATGGGAAATCTTTCCACATTCTGATATTTCTTTCCTTTAAGTCTTAAAGTTTTATCATACAAGTTATTGACTTGCTTGGGTAGAGTTACCTGCACCCCTGCCATCAAGGTTAGCTCTATTATGCTACCCAATTGCGGTACAGGTCCTGCTCTTGAGTGCTGCAGAAGGTGAGGGGCAGGGCCATCTCTCTTGATCTCATGTCCCCAGGGCTGGTCTTATGCTGCTATAAGTGGTGGGGGGAGGGGAAGAAGGTTATTCCTCTATTATCCACGGGAGATGAATGGTGGGACTAGGTCTCCCATGCTTGTATCTTCAGAGAGCCTGCTGACCTACAATTCCTACAATGTGCAAGCCTGTTCTCCCGAGTACTGCAGCTGGCTAAGGGCAGGTCAGCTCTTCAGCTTTCATGTCCCCAGGGCCAGCTCTCTCAGGATGCCCAAGTGAGAGAGGAGGTCACTTCTGTACAGCTGTCATACATCAACATGTCCCCAGATAGGAGCCCACACCAGAGACATCTGCATGGCCTTTTGGTGGTAAACAGATCTTCCAAGGCCAGTGATCCAGATATGCACCCCACCCACCCAGCGGCAGCATAGGCCAGAATCCCACCATGGTCTCAGGTGGCATCCCTGGCTATTCATGTCAGACTCTTCCTCACTACTCTGAAACCTACAGTTCTCCCTTTCTCCATTGTGCCCTTATCTTTTTGTTTCTCTTTCTCACCTATTTTTCTACTATTTACTTGCTCCTCTTACTGAAGCCTGTGGTCTTTGAGTTTTCAGAGTCATCTCAAGAGTGGTCTCAAGAGTGCTATGTTTTTCTTGTGCATTATAGCACTGGGCATGGATCATCTCAATCATGGTCTACCCCCATCCTCACACCGAGGCCTGCACTGTACCCAATTGGTAGTCGACTTAGGCTAGCTCCCTATCTATACACCATGGCACTGGCCTGGAGGTCATCTTAGGCTTTCTCTTTACCTGGCCTGCCTTAGTGACCCCATGAGCTTATCTGTCTTGGGCTCATTCCCACCTGGGGGCCTAAGTAGCAGGTGCTACTTAGTCCTAGTCATCAGTTTGCTCCTGGTTCTGGGAGCTCTTGAGCCTGTGCAAAACCAGACTGGTAGTCATCATAGGCTAGCTCTCTGTCTGAGCTCCCTTGACTGGTGTAGTCTCAGGCTCACTTTGTTCAGGGAATGTTAAGCTACTAATCATGCATTCATAAGTCAGAACACATACCTGTTCTCCTCTTGGCTACCTGCTGATGTGACACAGCAGCCGCACCCACAATGTTTCTAGGGGCAGTGAAAGTATTTTTTTCATACACCATTTTCTAATCATCATTTTTGCTTCCCCCAACTTCTCCCAGAAATTCCCACCAACCCAACTCTGTTGTAGGTTGTAGAGTCCTTTGGATATATACCCAAGAGTGATATAGCTGGATCTTGATGTAGACCTATTCCCAGATTCCTTAGAAAACTCCACACTGATTTCCAAAGTGGCTGTACAAATTTGCATTTCCACAGCCATCAATGGATTAATGTTCCTATTTTCCTATATTCTTACCATCAGGAGATGACATTTGTTTTATCGATCTTGTTTATTCTGACTGGTATAAGATGTAATCTCAATAGTAGTTTTAATTATCATTTTCATAATGGATGAGGATGGTGAACATGTCTTTCAGTGTTTCTCAGCCATTTGTTTTTCATCTTTGGTGATTCTGTTTAGTTCTGTAGTTTGTTTTTTATTTGCATTATTGGTTTTGTTGATGTTCAAAGTTTTTATTTTTTTTTACATATTCATATATTCTGGGTACTAACCCTCTATCAGATAAGTAATTGGTAAAGAGCTTATTCCATTCAGTGCACACTGTCCAAATAATTGTGACCTTTGTCATACAGAAGCTTTTCAGTTTTATAAAGTCACATTTATGTAGAGGCTATCAGTGTCCTGTTCAGAAAGTCCTTTACATTTCCAATGCATTAAACCTATTCCCTGCTTTCTCTTCTGTCATACTTATGATATCTTGTATTTTATTGAGATCATTAATCCACTTAGTGTTGAGTTTTGTGCAAGATGATAAATATGGGTCCATTTTCATGTTTCTACATATAGCCATCCACTTTGATGATCACCATTTGTTGAAGTCTTCCCTCCACTTTGTATTTTTTGCTTTTGTATGTGTCAACAATCAGGTGTCCATAAGTGTGGAGAGTTACATGCATGTCTGTTTTATGTAAATATATTCTTTTTAAAATTTATAGAGCTCTGCAGTAAAATTTGAAATCTTGAATATTATTTCTAATTGTTTCTTTATTATTCAGGATACTTTTAGTTAGTCTAGATTTATACTATTTTCACATAAAGCTATTTATACTATTATACTATTAAAGCTATTTATACTATTTTCACATACATTTTGGAAGAACTGTGTTGGAATTTTTAGGGACATTGCTTTGAATCTGCAGATTACTTTTGATAGGATGCCCATTTTGACAATGTCAATCCTACAGATTTACTAGCATGGGAGGTTTCTCCCCATCCCAGTGCCCAGTGTCTTCTTCAGTTTTTATCAATGTCTTATTTTTGTATACAAGTCTTTTACTTGCTTGTGCAGTATTTCCAATACACACACACACACACACACACACACACACACACACACACACTCACACACGTTTGTGGAATAAGAGTGATACACACACTCAGAAGGGCAAACAGGATAGAAAACAGAAGTAGGAGAAGACAAGTAACAGGACATGAGCCTTCCACAGGGAACCTATACTGAGACCCTACCCATACTGAGAGTCATAGCCAAACTTTGGCCAGAGTGCTGGAGACCTTATGGAAGAAGAGGGAGACATAAAGACCTGGAGGGAACAGGAACTCCACAAGAAGACTGACAGAGCCTTAAAAGTTCTCTGGACCTGCAGAGATCGATACTCCAACCATTGACCATGCATAGAGAGGAACCCCGGCTCAGAGGAAGACCATAAGATGCTCAGTTCCCAAGTAAGGGGGCAGGGTCTATCTCTGGCATGAACTCAGTGGCAAGCTCTTTGATCACCTCCCCCTGGGGGGTGGAGCCTTGTCAGGCCACAGAGGAAGACAATGCAGCCACTCCTGATCAGACCTTATAAGCTAGGGTCAGATGGAAGGGGAGGAGGACCGCCCCTATCAAGAGTCTAGGGAAGGAGCATAGGGGGAGAAGAGGGAGGGAGGGTGGGATTAGGGAAAGAGGGAGGGGGCTACCACAGGGATACAAAGTGAAGGAATTTTTAACTAATTAATTAATAATTTAAAAAGAGAGTCACACACATACACACAGAAAGAAGAGAGACACTTTCTAAAGAGCTGTTTAACTTTTTTCAATCTGTCATTTTTACGCAAGAAGGCTACAGATGGAATTTTGTGTGTTAACTTTGAATCCTGCTACATTGTTGAAAGTGTTTATCACTTTTAGAAGTTTCTTAGTGGAGTTACTATGGTCTTTTATGAAAAATAATATTACTGGCACATAAAGATACATTACCCTCATTCTTTCCTATTTATACCCCATTGATAATATTAGTTTTCATAATGTTCTAGCTAAAACTTAAAGTACATTTTGTATTTTTATTAACATGTGTTGTAGGAAATTGTTTTTCTGACCTTGTATATTTGGAATTCTGCATGCTTTATTTACTTTCATAGGCGATTGATTTTTTTTTGTTGGAGAACTTTTCTTCTACAATTCTGTTAAAAATATCTTCTGCACACCAACAGCACAGGCTCTAAGAGCAACAATCAATAAATGGGACCTCATGAAACTGAAAAGGTTCTGTAAAGCAAAGGACACTGTCCTCAGAACAAAACGACAGCCTACAGATTGGGGAAAGGATCTTCACCAACCCTATATCTGACAGAGGGCTAATATCCAGTATATATAAAGACCTAAGAAGTTAAACAGCAAAAAATCAAGTAATCCAACTAAAAAATGGGGTACAGAGCTAAACAGAGAATCCTCTGCAGAGGAATATCGAATGGCAGAGAAACACAGAAATGCTCAACCTCATTAGCCATCAGGGAAATGCAAATCAAAACGACTCTAAGATTTCACCTTACACCCATCAGAATGGCTAAGATAAAAAACTCAAGAGACAACACATGTTGGAGAGGTTGTGGAGAAAGGGGAACCCTCCTCCACTGCTGGTAGGAATATAAACTTGTACAACCACTCTGGAAAGCAATCTGGCACTTTCTCAGACAACTAGGAATAGCACTTCCTCAAGATCCAGGTATACCACTCCTAGGCATATATCCAAAAGATTCTCAAGTACACAATACGGACATTTGCTCAACCATGTTTGTAGCAGCCTTATTTGTAATAGTCAGAAGCTGGAAACAGCCCAGATGCCCCTCAGTGGAGGAATGGATGCACAAATTGTGGTATATCTACACAATGGCATATTACTCAGCAATAAAAATAAATAAATAAATGAATAAATAAATAAATAAAAACAAGGAAATCATGAAATTTGCAGGTAAGTGATGGGATCTAGAAAAGATCATCCTGAGTGAGCTATCCCAGAAGCAGAAAGTTCCACACGGTATATACTCAACCATATAGACATATAATATAAGATTAAACCTACTAAAATCTGTACACCTAAAGAAACTAATCAAGAGGGAAGATTCTTGCTAAAATGCTCAGTTCCTATCTAGAAAGGCAAAGAGGCTGGACATCAGAAGAAGGAGAAAAGAGGGAACAAGTCAGGAGCCTGACACAGAGGACCTCTGAAAATCTCTGCCCTGCAGACTATCAATGTGGATGCTGAGACTTATGGGCAACCTTTGGGCAGAGTGCAGGGAATCTTAGGAAAGAAGTGGGAAACAGTAAGATCTGCAGAGGACAGGAACTCCACAAGGAGAACAACAGAACCAAAAAAATTTGAGCACAGGAGTCTTTCCTGAGACTGATATTCCAACCAAGGACTATGCATGGAGATAACCTAAGACCCCTGCACAAATGTAGCCCATGGCAATTCAGTATCCAAGTGGATTCCATTGTAATAGGAACAGGGACTGCCTCTGACATGAACTGATCGGCCTGCTCTTTAATTACTTCCCCCTGAGGGGGAAGCAGCATTACCAGGCCACAGAAGACAATGAATACACTCCTGATGAGACTTAATTGACTAGGATCAGAAGGAAGGAAAAGAAGACCTCCTCCATCAGTGGACTTGGGGAGGGGCATGCATGTAGAGGGTGGATGAAGGGAGGGATTGAGAGGGGAGGAGGAAGAGAACCACAGGGGGAAATACAAAGTGGATAAAGTGTAATTAATAAAGAAAAAAATAATAAAAAATATTTTTTGCACCTTTAACTTGGGTTTATTCTCATTTATCAATCATTACTCATTGGTTTGTTTGTTTGTTTCTCAGTGTCACTGCAGTAATACCTGGATGGTTTGTACTTTAATATTTTTAGATTTAACATATTTTTTCGCTGAGCTAACCAATTCTTCTACCTTCCCTTCAAATACTTGAGATTCTCTTTTACAGATCTGTCATCAAGTAGTGGGTATTTACTCTGAAGATTTTGTTTTACATCCTAATATATTTTCATTTCTATATTAATGTAACTTTTGATTTTCATTAGATAACCTGTTTCTCTGCTAAATTCTACTTGTCCATCTTAAATTGTTTTCACTTTTTCCTATTTTTTTCTTTTATTGAAAATAGATTTTTTTCCCTTTAAATATTCTGAAAATGGGGGCATCCAAAAAGGAGGGGACCAGCACTCACCCTGTCTGAGGAGCACAGGATCCGAAACACTGAAATTGGTGAGTGAAGGGGCAGCTGAAGCCAGAATATTGAGGCTTCCTGGGTGAGAGGGGACAACCTGTGAGCTGAGTCCCTTTGGATCAGGTCACCCGTGGTTGTCTCCAGGGACTGAAAGTTGGGAATATTCGACCCCTTACTCCAAGCACAGGCCTCCCTCCTCAGCTGTTCTAAACATAGGCCTCCCAGCAGTTATTGTCCCAAGCTCTAGCCTCCCTAACTGAGACATCAGAAGCTCAGGCCTCCCAGTTCTGAGGCAAACATTAGTGGGAGGTGGGCAGCTGTATGGGTCTCCCACCAGGAGGCTGTACAAGACTCCCAGATCTGCTGTGGGAGAGGCAGTTGTATGGGCAAATGCTTGGGCCTGCATGATCAGCAGTAATGCAGCAGGCAGCTGTATGGGCCACCCAGGGTCTCTCAGCTGACAGCTGTACCAGCAGTATCAGGGTGTCAGAAAACCCTAACAGGCACCTCCCTGCTCAGTGACTGAGACAATAAAAGTGGCTACACCACGTAAGGGTATCCCTGACCAATGGACAAACAGTGAACACCACCGAGCTGGCAGATCTCTTGCATTCTCATGTGTCCCTGCAAGCCCAAATCTGAGAGTAGAGAAGAGGGAGAACCTCTGTGTTTTCTGATCTCTAGCAGGCTAGAGAGTGAGTGTACTAGAGAGTGCTAGAGAGTGAGTGTACCTTCAAGGAGTGTATTAAAAGCCCCAGATCCAGGGTCCCTATACACCAGCAGCCAGATATCAGATCCCTCCAACCTACATCCCTACTGTGGGCAACATAGGGATCCTTGGAATAGCATTCTCAACATTGAAGCCCCTGTTCTGTGGCTCTCTCAGTGGAGTCCAGGCAAATAGTTACTGGAGCCAAGATGGTGCAACCCAGACAGATCTGAATACCAGGAGGACAGTGCAGTATGACAAGCCTGTAGGCCACTGAGGTATTCAGGACACCTGCATATGCACATTGCTCCCACAATTAGTCCCAGTACCCACACCCCTCCTGCACTTAACATGCATATTCCTGACATCTACACGCATTAGTACTCTGTCCTTCAAGGCACACACACAAGCACTGAAAAAACACTTGCAGAAATTGTTGCATCTCTTAAAGAAAATGTAAATCAGGAAAGTCCCAAACACAAAACATCCAGGAATTCAAGGACATCATGAAAAGATGAAATCTAAAAATAATAGGAATAGATGAAAAAGAAGATTTCAGGCTCAAGGCCCATAAAATATATTCAAGAAAATCATAGAAAAAAAACTTTCCCAAGTTAAAGAAGGAAATGTCCATAAACATACAAGAGGACTACAGAACAGCAAATAGATTAGACCAGAAAAGAAAACTGCTCATGTCACATAAGAGTCAAAATACTAAATCTGCAAGACAAAGAAAAAAATATTAACAGCATCAAGGGATAAAGACCAAGTAACATATAAAAGTAGACCTATCAGAATAACACCAGACTTCTCAACAGAAACTGTGAGAGCTAGAAGGGCCCAGGGGACAGATATCATGTAGACTATAAGGGACCACAAGTGCCAACGTGGGCTACTATACTTAGCAAAGTTTTCACTCAACATAGATGGAGAAAACAAAATATTCCATGACAAAACTAGACTTAATCTCTACACAGCAACCCAACCCTACAGAAGAAACTAGAAGGAAAACTCCAATCCACTGAAAACAACTACACACAAGAAAACACAGGATATAGATAACTTCACAACAAAAAAATTAAAAGAAAACAAGCATTGAAACACTGTAACACCACAAACTCTACAATAAAAAGAGCTAACATTTATTGATCACTATTATCTATTAACATCAATGGACTCAACTCTCCAATAAAAAGACACAGTCTTAGAGAATAGTTGCAGAAACAGGGTCCAACATTCTGCTGCATCCAAGAAACACACCTCTGAAACAAAGGTAAACACTACCTCAGAGTAAAGGGCTGGCAAAAAGGTTTTTCAAGCAAATGGATCCAGAAAACAAGCTGGGATAGCTATCCTAATGTCTAATAAAATAGATTTTCAACAAAATTAATCAAAAAGATGAGGAAAGGTACTTCATTTCTCATAAAATTAAAAATGCAGCAGGTGGGGCAACAGAATGCTGTCCATTTCTGCCCCCAATACAAGAGCACATACATTTGTAAAAGAAACATTATTAAAGCTGTAATCACACATTGATTGTAACACCTTAATAGTGGGAGACTTCAACACTCAACTCTCAACAAGGGACAGATCATTTACAAAGAAGCTAAATAGGAAAATAATGACACTTAGAGAGGTCTTAAAACAAAAGGACCTAATAGATGTCTACAGAATTTTTCACCCAAACTCAAAAGAGTATAACCTCTTTTCAGCACATCATTGAACCTTCTCCTAAATAGGCCATATAGTTGGTCATAAAGCAAGCTTCAGTAGATACAAGAAGATTGAAATAATCCCTTGTATCCTATGTGATCACCATGGACTAAAGCTGGACCTCAACAACAACATAAATAGCAAAAAGCCTACACACACATGGAAAATGAACAACTTGGTATTCAATGACAACTGGATCATAAATAAAATAAAATAAAATAAATAAAGACTACCTAGAAGTCAATGAAAATGAAGGCACAACATAACCAAACTTATGGGACACAATAAAAGCAGTGCTAAGAGGAAAGTTCATAGCATTAAGTGCTTTCAAGAAGAAATTTGAAACATCTCATTCAAACAACTTAATGGCTCACTTAAAAACCCTAGGAAAAAAAGAGGCAGACACACCCAAGAGGAGTAGACTGCTGGAAATAATCAAACTCAGGACTGAAATCAGTAAATTAGAAACAAATAAAACAATTCAAAGAATTAATGAAACAAATAACTGGTTCTTTGAGAAAATCAACAAGATAGACAAACCCTTAGCCAAACTAAAAGGCAGGCAGACACTATCTATATTAACAAAATCAGAAATGAAAAGGGGGACATAACAACAGACACTGTGGAAATCCAAACAATCATTAGGTCTTACTTTAAAAGTTTATATTCCACAAAATTTGAAAGTCTAAATGAAATTGTCAATTTTCTTGATCGAATCCACTTACCAAAGCTGAATCAAGACCAAGTAAATAAAATAAATAGTCCTATGTACCCAGAGGAAATAGAAGCTGCCATCAAAAGTCTCTAATCCAAAAAGAGCCCTTGGACAGATGGTTTTTTCCCAGAATTCTACAAGACAATCAAAGAAGAGCTAACTCCAATTCTCTTCAAACTATTCCACAATATAGAAACAGAATGAACATTACCAAACTCATTCTGTGAAGCCACAGTCATCTTGTTACCTACACTTCACAAAGGCCCAATAAAGAAAGAGAATTTCAGGCCAATCTCCCTTATGAACATTCATGCAAAAATATTCCACACGATACTCTCAAAATGAAAACAAGAATACATCAAAGATATCATCCATTATGACCAAGTGAGTTTCATCTCAGGCATACAAAACAAGTCCAGGATAGCCAAGTCTACACAAATAAACCTTGTCTCAAAAAAACACACACAAAAAAAACAAAGAAAGGAAAATAAAAAAGAAAAGAATAAGAAAGAAAAGAAATAGGGCCTATGATAACTGAAAAGAGCCTGACTTGTTTGTTGGCCAATAACTCATTTAGATGTAACCTATTCCCAGAAGTGAAACTTTCATTTAGCGAAGCGAGATTAGGACATATATCACCGATTATTTTGCAGGTCTATTGAGAATTCTTTCACATTTGTGTATATATTTTCTTGTTTTGTTTTGTTTTTCAAGAATCTTTTACTGTAGTAGTTCCTACACAATCCCTCAAATTGTCTGTAGTTTTAGGAATCAAGGTGACTGTAGCCTCACAGAATGAGTTTGGTAGTATTTCTTCTGTTTCTATTATGTGGAGTACTTTGAAATGGTCATGTAGAATTATGTGCTGAAACCATCTGGCCCAGGGCTCTTTTTTTTTTTTTTTTTTTTTTTTTTGTGGGCTCTGAAACCCTGCCTTAGTTTCTTTTTTTTTAATTTTTTATTAATTACACTTTATTCATTTTGTATCCCCCCATAAGCCCCTCCCTCCTCCCCTCCCGATCCCACCCTCCCTCCCCTTTCTGCATGTATGCCACTCCCGAAGTCCACTGTTAGGGGAGGTTCTCCTCTTCTTTCTGATCTTAGTCTATCAGTTCTCATCAAAAGTGGCTGCATTGTCCTCTACTGTGGCCTGGTAAGGCTGCTCCCCCCTCAGGGGGCAGTGATCAACGAGCAGGCCAATCAGATTATGTCAGAGGCAGTCCCTCTTCCCATTACTATGTAACCCACTTGGACACTGAACTGCCATGGGCTACACCTGTGCAGGGGTTCCAGGTCATCTCCACAAATAGTCCTTGGTTGGAGTATGATTTTCTGGGAAGTTCCCTGTGTTCAAATTATCTTGTTCTGTTGCTCTCCTTGTGGAGTTCCCAGGGCTCTTTTTGGAAGGGAGATTTTGATGACAGCTTCTATTTCCTTAAGGGATATAGGACTATTTACTTAATTTACCTTATCTTGATTCAGATGGAAATGGAATCTATCAAGAAAATTGTCCATTTCATTTATATTTTCAATTTTTTTTGCATATAGGCTTTTGAAGTAGGACTTAATTATTCCTGGGATTTCCTTAGTGGCTGTTGTTACCTCCCCCTTTTCATTTCTGATTTTGTTCATTTGGATAGTGTCCCTCTGCCTTTTAATTAGTTGGGCTAAGGGTTTGTCTGTCTTGTTGATTTTGTCAAAGAACCAGCTCTTTGTTTCATTGATTCTTTGAATTGTTTTGTTTATTTCTTTTTTTAATTCTGTATTAATTACACTTTATTCACTTTGTATGCCCCCTGTGGTCCTCTCCCTCCTCCTATTCCAATCCCTCCCTTCCTCCACCCTCGGCATGCATGTCCCTCCTCAAGTCCACTGATGGGGGTCTTCTTTTCCTTCCTTCTGATCCTCTTTGTTTCTAATTTATTGATTTCAGCCTTGGGTTTGATTATTTTCAGCTGTCTACTACTCTTGGACATGTCTGCTTATTTTTCTCCTAGTGCTTTCAGGTGTACCATTAAGTAGCTTGTATGAGATGCCTCAAATTTCCTTATGAAAGCACTTATTGCTATGAACTTTCCTCTTAGCACTGTTTGCATTGTGTCCCATAAGCTTGGGTAAGTTGTACCTTCATTTTCATTAAATTCTTGGAAGTTTGTTTTCATTTAATTTAATTATTTATTACAATTCATTCACTTTGTATCTCCTCCATAGCCCCCTCCTTCATCTGCTCCCAGTCCCACCTACCCTCCTTCGTTTCCTCCTATGGCCTTTCTCTAGTACCCTGATAGGGGATGACCTCTTCTCGTTCTATCTGACCCTATCCTATCAGGTCTCATCAAAGCTGACTTCATCTTCTTCCTGTGTGGCCTGGCAAGGCTGCACCCCCCAGGGGACAGTAATCAAAGCACTTGCCACTGAGTTCATGTCAGAGACAGGCCCTGTAGCTCTCACTAGGGAACCCACTTGGAAACTGAGAAGCCTATGGTCTTCTTCTGAGCTTTTAGAAAAAAGAGTGGGCAAGAGCCTTGACCTCATTGGCACAGGAGACAACTTCCTGAACAGAACACCAACAGCACAGGCTCTAAGAACAACAATTAATAAATGGGATCTCATGAAATTAAAAAACTTCTGTAAAGCAAAGAACACTGTCATCAGAACAAAACAATAGCCTACACACTTTGAAAAGATCTTCACCAACCCTACATCTGACAGAGAGCTAATATCCAGATTATATAAAGAACTGAAGAAGTTAAACAGCAACAAAGTCATCCAATCAAAAAATGGGGTTCAGATCTAAACAGAGAATTCTCAGTAGAGGTATATTGAATGGCAGAGAAACACTTAAAGAATTGCTCAAAGTTCTTAGTAATTTTGGAGATGCAAATCAAACAACCCTGACATTTCACCTCATACCCATCAGGATGGTTAAGATCAAAATTTCAAGGGATGAATTCCAGGAAGTCTTCAATTTCTTTCTTTATTTTCTCCCTGACCCAGTTGTCATTGAGTAGAGAGTTGTTTTGTTTTCATGTGCTAAAATTATCTGGCCCTGAGAACTTTTTTTTTCTTTGCTTGTGAATAAAAGACTAGTCATCTTGTGAAGAACAGAAAAAAAAAGTCAGAAATAGAGGCATCAAAACAAGACAGCCTTCAAGAACTTATCTCCATTAAACCTATTCCCATAACTAGTCCTCACCTTCCATAGTCCCACCACAGTCAAATAACATGTCTCGATTGTGATCTCATCAATAGATTACAGTTAATTAGGTAAAGGTCCTTAGGACTTAACTATATTTGGAAACACCCTCACTTATACACTCAGGTATGAATTGTACTAATCCAATCAAGTTGTGAGTCAAGATGATAATCACACTTACTGACAATATCTGAATTCCAGATAGTATGCACCTTTACCAAATATTGATATAGTCTTGTTGAATGTTAATCATTGTCAAAATCTTTGATTGATGTCTCATTTTGATATAATTGGCTAGTTATTAATTCATCAGGCATATTTTTCATTTACCTGTTTATTGCTCACTTATATTTGGATAGATTATAATTTTTCTTTTCTTTATTTTTAATATAATATTATTCTTTTTTTGAGGCAGATTTTCTCTGTGTAGCCTTGGCTGTCATGGAATGGCTTAGTAGACCTTCTTTGCCTTGAACTTACAGGGATCCATCTGCTTCTGCTTCCCAGAGTGCTGGGATTACAGGTGTGTAACACAGTGCCTGACTAATATCACATTCTTCTAAAGAAAGTGTTGGTGTTCTTTTTATGTTTTAAACAAATGTTTTATGACATAGAATTTTATATTTTCCCCATTCTGCAATTTTCTCTTCTATTTTCTTTCAATGTGTGTTGAAAACTTTTGAATCATGATGATACCATTTATAATTTTCCATGTTTATGACTTTAGGAGCAGTGTAAGAAATCTTTACCCAAGGCAAAACTTCAAAATATTTCATTGCTTTTTTTCTACAAAATTAATAGGTTTTGTTTTGGTTTTGGTTTTGGTTTTCCCAAGAGAGGAATTCTCTGTGTAGCCTTGGCTTTCCTGGACTAGCTTTGTAGACCAGGCTAGTTTCGAACTCAAAGTGACCCACCTGCCTCTGACTCCCTGAGTACTGGGATTAAAGGTGTGGACCACCACACTAGACTATAGTTTTACTGTTTTTGAATTAGTGTTTGATCTTGAATTAAATATAGTAAATGGTAAAAATTAACATATAATAGTAAAATAAACAAAAAAAACTGTCAAAACACTGAATAAACATCAAGAAAACAAGCAAGACACTTAAAATATGCTTCAGAACTAGGGTTCACAACAAAGGAATTAAAAGTGTCTAGGAAATACTGTTTAAAATGTTTAATACTCCTTGTCAGGAAAATGCAGATTGAAGCTACTTATAAATACCGTTTTAATCTTGTCAGGTTGGCCATTATCCAAAATACAAATAATAAAAAAAATGTTGGCATATATATGAAAAAAACCCAGCTTAACCTTTATGTACTTTGATGCGACTGTAAACTAACACAGTCACTTGGAAAATCATTTTGGGGGTTTCTCAAAATTCTTGAAATAAAACTACAACATAGTCCTCAGCTATACCACTCCTGGACATATACCCAAAGGATTCTACATGATACTACAGTGATACTTGTACATATATATTCAGTAATGTTCTATACAAAATAGATAGGAAATAGAAACAGCCTGGGTATCTATCAGCTGATGAATGGACAGTGAAAACATAGCTCATATAAATGAAGTTTTACTTAACTTTGATAAAAAATGAATTCATGAAATTTTCAAATAAATGAATGGAACTTGGAAAAGTACACTGTGTAAGGTAACACTTGTCTAGAAAGAGAAACACCATATGTTCTCTCTCATATATGCATGCTAGCTGGTTGGAACACCCCACTGTTTAAAGTCTCAGTCCACCATGTCTAGACAGCTCTTCTGAGCTCTTTGCAGAATGGAAGACCCCATGTCTAAGCAGGGGGCTTCTTTCTCTCTGCCTGAATTCATCTGGAGATGTCTCTAAGCATGACCCCCACCCCTGAGGGAGGTCACATAATCTATGGCTAAAATGCAGGTTCAACTTCCTTTCTCCTGAAAAAAAAAACAAAAACTGCCCCACAGATATATGGAATTCCCAGCATCTCAAGCCGCAGTCAATGGTATACACCTACCCTCCTGGGAACAAAGACCTCACTCTGTGTGTGTATGCATGCATATATGTTTGTGTGTATACATACATGTGTGTATATATACATATATATGTATATCTATCTATCTATCTATCTATCTATCTATCTATCTATCTATCTATCTATCTATC
>NW_026589447.1:3901619-3940979 GCF_907164565.1 Psammomys obesus | reverse complement strand
ATCTATCTATCTATCTATCTATCTATCTATCTATCTATCTATCTATCCTTTAATAGTGTCGAGCAGTCTTGCTCGTGCTGATCCCAGAAGTCAGTTATTCCATCATACACACTGAAATCCACCCCTGTCCATTGGTTTTGCTCTCTTTGCCCTCGTGAACTGATATTGTCCAATAATTGGGGGTGGGGTATCACACTAACCTCAAATACTTAGGTTTGTGTGTTTAATTTTATGATCCTATGAAATTCAGGAAATTGAAAATGGGCAGATACTTTTTTTTTAGTATTAAAAAAAGCTTTTAATTCACTTGGAACTCAATGAGCCAGAACTTATAGAGGACCCTTTCTTATTGATGGATGTGCCTCATGTCTTCAGGGATAAAAGAACAGTGACAGGAAAATACTCTGATAAAAGTTGGAATGGCCACTCACATGGGACATTATTCAGTTTGGATCATAGAAGATGTGCTCAAGTACAAAACAAGGATATTTGCTCAACCATGTTCATAGCAGCTTTATTCATAATAGCCAGAATCTGGGAACAACCCAAATGTCTCTCAACTGAGGAATGGATACAGAAAGTGTGGTACATTTACACAATGGAATACTACTCAGTAATCAAAAAAAGAAAATCATAGAATTTGCAGTCAAATGGTGGTATCTAGAAAAGATCATCCTAAGTGAGATATCCCAGAAGCAGAAAGACACACATGGTATATACTCACTTAAAAGTAGGTACTAGACTTGTAACATAGGCTAAACATACTCAAATCTGTACACCTAAAGAAGCTAAGCAAGAAGGAGGGCCCTGGGTAAGATGATCAATTCTCACTCAGAAAGACAAAAGGGATGAACATTGAAAGGAGAAAGCAGGAAACAGGACAGGAGCCTATCACAGAAGGCATCTGAAAGATTTTATCCAGCAAGTGTATAAAAGCAGATGCTGAAACTCATAACTAAATTTTATGTAGAGCGCAGGGAATGGTATGAAAGAAGGGGAAGATAGTAAGACCTGGAGAGGACAGGAGCTCCACAAGGAGAGCAACAAAAAGAAAATATCTGGGCATATGGGTCTTTTCTGAGACTGATACACCAACCAAAGACCATTCATCATTATAATCTAGAACCCCTGCTCAGATGTAGCTCAGTATCCAAATAGGTTCTCTAGTAAGGGAAACAGGGACTGTCTCTGACATGAACTCAGTGGTTGGCTCTTTGACCACCCCCCTGGGGGGAGCAACCTTGCTAGGCACAGAGTAGGACAATGCAGCTAGCCCTGATGAGACCTGATAAGCTAGGATCAGATGGAAGGGGAAGAGGACCTCCCCTATCAGTGGACTTGGACAAGTACATGGGAGGAGAAGAAGGGGGAGGGTGGGATTGGGAGGGAATGATGGAGGTGGCTACAGCTGGGATACAAAGTGAATAAACTCTAATTAATATAAAAATAAAAATTTATGCATTACTTTCATGGCCCTCCAACACTAAAGACCTACAAACAACCAAAGAATGCTGAAATCATGATGAATATCCATCCTGTGAAAGAGTTCTTCAGTTGGTTATGCAATACCAAGTAATTAGCTCTGACGTTATATGCATACAAGTAATATTTAACATTGTAGTGACTAAGATGTTGGTATTATGTATGTTTGTGCGTGTGTGTGTGTGTGTGTGTGTGTGTGTGTGTGTATCATATTTATCCTAGTTAGATATACTATTCTTATGAGGAAGCAACATGGCCAAAGCAACTTGGGAAGAAAAGTGTTTATTTGGTGGCCTATAGTTTCACATCATGTTCATCATCAAAGGAATTCAGGATAGGAACTCAAGGAGACAGGAATCTAGAGACAGGAGCTGATGCAGAAGCCGCATAGGAATGCTGCTTACTGGGTTGATCCTCATAGCTTGCTAATCCTGCTTTTTTATAGAATCCCAGACCACCAGCTCAATTATAGAACCATTCACAATGGACTGGATTTATTGCAAAAGCTTCATGTAGGCTCCATATATGAAGTAAAATGATAGGTTTTGTATCCAACCTACAATGTGCTAATTTTTTTAACCGGAGCTCCTGTCCATGTCTGAGGTTCTTATTCAAGAAGTACAGCACTGGACTAAGCAAGAATGGAGAATCTATTAAGACCTTTTATGCAAATTGGATAGTCGAAATTTTTATAGGTTTGGGGTTTCTCATAATTGATAGAATATAATCTATCGAATCTAATATCTTCTTTCAAGACATTCATGTATATTTAGATATTAGATATCAGAAATATATGCAGCAGAGAATTCCATCATAGATACGTCTGAATTTCTCCTTTCCAGTTTCTCAGTTACTTTATACTCTCAGGATGCAATGGACAGTAAGGGTAGAATAAGTATAATTGCTGAAAGATATAGTGGTTGACTTTTCATTTTACACTGGAAAGTGCAGCAAGATGCAGGGTGTCGGGTCTGACACTGTATGCAAGAATGAACCTGAAATCTCTGAGGCAGTGACAGTGTATATGAAATTGTGGTTACATAGTTATATGAAATTTGGAGGAGGAGCAGAAATAAAGTTCATAACTATCCTCAGATTATTTGAAGAAAGATAGTGGCAGAGGCACATCCCTAAACATTCGGAGATCCAGATACTTATGATAAAACACTGGAAGAGGTTTTTGGAGTTTTGGATTTTTATACTAACCACTGCTAATAAGTTGCTGTATGTGATCCCCCTGGGCCTCAGATTACATATCTGTAAAACAAAGAAGCTGAATTACATAGTCTCTGAGGTCCTTTAGAGCTATAAAGATCTGACTCCATAAGAATAAATTGCTCTGATTTGCCATACCCTTGGGATGGCTCTCTAAGTCCAATTTATATAAATGAGAGCTGGTATAACATAGCTCAGGGTTTTCTCAATAGTAAGATTTATGGCTATGCTTTTATTCCCCTTTATCCATTGAAGTCCCGTGAAACAGAAGCAGGGGGTGGGAAGATTGACTTTTCCAAATCAGCCTTAGTCTATACAGGATGACTTGATGCATTTCACATAAAAATGACTAGTTACAGTTTTCTTTTTCTAATCTCAAACTGACTTTTTGGTATTATCAGCATCATAGACAGTGAATCTCTAGTCTGCTTATTTTTCTCTTCTCAAAAGTGTTTTTTTTTTTTAAATTCAGTTATTTTGATTGTTTTTACATGAAGGGCAATGCTCTTTTCAGTATGTTTCTTTTTATCCTCTTAAAACTTCATATGTATGCGACATGTGTTCTGATTGTTATAAACCCCCATCTCTCTAAGCTCCTCTCGTTCTTATTAAATTATCCTTTTCCTACAAATTACCTTCTGCTTTTATGTGGGTTTTGCTATTTTTCTGTTCTTTTGTATTTTTTTATCAGACCCAGTGCATTTTACCAAGATCATCTGTGACTTGTAACTACTGGAGCTTCTTCTTTTTGTAAGTAGGAACTAGTAACTTGTAATTAGTGAGCTCTTCAGTGGCTACACAACTAAAGAAAATGAGTGTCCTTCCCCAAGAATCCATCAGTAGTCAGCAGTTATCAGTATGGGTTAGGTCCTATAAACTTCCCCTTAATTCATAATTGGCTGTTAGCAGGCTCAGTGTCATATTAGGCCATTTCAAACAGCCAGAGCTACTGTTACATCATGACTGCATTGGCTATGTTGGCTATGCAATGTCCAGAAGGTAGCATTCATTCCACAACTCCATCTTCTGAGGATTCCATAATCTTTACATAAATGCTATAAATGTCATGTTAGGGGCTGATAACCATAATTTTTTTTTCTTAATGCATGCATTCTCAGTCTCTGGGGTCATTGCTGTTATTACAAAGAAAGGCTTCTCAGAGTAAAGCTTAGAATAACATTTGTTTATGTGTAAATACAGATGTATTTAGAAGGCAGTTTGCTATCATGATAATTTAAAAAACAGTATTAAATTTCACCCTGAAGCTTAAGAAAACTTCACATATGTGTGTTTGCAGAGGTTCACAATGTTATGTATAAATTTATTCTTAGGGACTAGGCCTCAAGTACAATCAGAGAATGGTTGTTTACTTCTACAACTGTCATGCCACTATTGCAATATTGTTAAAATGTTGCCTAATACGTTGGTATTGTAGAAAATAGAATTTACAGTTTAGCATGAATGTTCATGCTTTTTCTTCCCACCATCCCACATAATGTCTTCTGAACCTATGAAAGCTATCCAGCAGGGAAGAAAATTCCAGCTCTTTCCTACTTTTTTCTTTATACCTTAGAATCATGATCAGTAGAGTTTTGTCATTGCCTGGAGCACAAGCAAGTAGAGCAGCAATATTATGTTTTTGAGGGACTCTGGGGTTTCCCTGAAGAACAGTTCTTAAGGCCATCACTTACACCTGGCTTTGGGGTGTAAAGTGACCTTCAAACTTCAGTACCAGCTTTAACAAAAAAGCAGGATGCCTACCTTTCAAATATCCATGTTTCTCTCTCTATTTCCCTCTCTCTCTCCTTCTCTCTCTCTCCTTCTCTCTCTCTCTCTCTCTCTCACACACACAAAAGGAATATTTTTAATTAATAAATAAGCCTTAAGTCTCTGGAAAGTACTCTGAAATTGAGTGAACACTGGTTACACACTTTGTTGCCATAATGTGATTCATTCTGTAAGTGCAACTGTTCCCCAGAATTTTCCACATAATTTCACACTGTGGATTTTAGAATTTTTTTTTAATTTTATTTTTTTTCTTATCAGTTACATTTTATTAACTCTGTATCCCAGCCGTGTCCCGGTCCCTCATTCCCTCCCAGTCTCTCCCTCCCTCCCTCATCTCCACCGTGCCCCTTGCCAAGTCCACTGATAGGGGGGACCTCCTCCCCATTCATCTGATTCTGTTTTATCAGGTTTCTTCAGGACTGGCTGCAAAGCTCTCCTCTGTGGCCTAACAGGACTGCTCCTCCCTTGGGGGGTGGGGAGGCCAAAGAGCCAGTCATTGAGTTCCTGTTAGAAATAGTCCTTGTTCCCCTCACTATGGGAAACCAATTGGTTACTGAGCTACCACAGGCTACATCTGAGCAGAGGTTCTAGGTTATATCCATACATGGTCCTTGGTTGAATGTCAGTCTCAGAAAAGACCCTGTGCCCAGATATATTTGGCCCTTGTGGAGCTCCTATCCTTTCCCCATCAGACTAACTCCCCTTCTTTCTTATGATTCCCTGTACTCTGCCAAAGGTTTGGTCATGAGTCTTTGCTTTGAAAACACTGCTAGTTAGAGTCTTTCAAATGCGCTCAGTAGACTCCTGTCATACGTTCAATGCACATCCCATCTGTCTTTCTAATTTTTAATAAAAGGAAACTTAGGCACTAAAGTAAAAGGACTAGCATAAGGTCAAATTTCAGGGATAATATATTTTAATGTGTTTTTAAAATAATAGGTTTCTATTCTGTTTTTTTTTTTTTTTTTCATACAGCTTTAGTTTGGGTTAATTTTTCCTTCCCTTCTTTATACTGTCCTTCATTTACCGACACCTATTCCTGATTGGACTTTTCTACACCCAGAGTTCACCCTCTTTTTAATATCACAAGTGTCCACGTCATATTGTATTAGAATAGCTAAACCTGCTGTTTTCTTTTTTTTTTTTCAGGTTTCATATTCAATTTTATTTCATTTTATTTTTTTAGTATTTTTTATTTTTCAATAATTTTATACATTCACATGTATCCCAGCTGTAACCCACTCCCTCTTTCCCTCACAATCCTCCCCTCCCTCCCTCATCTCCTCCCTGCCTCCTTCCGAGTCCACTGAGAAGTGTCCTCCTTTACTTCCATCTGGCTCTAGCTTATCAGGTATCTTCAGGATGGTTGCAATGTCCTTATCTGTGGCTTAACAAGGCTGCTCCTCCCTTAGGGGGGAGGGGAAGCTCATGAGTTCATGTCAGAAACAATTCCTGTCCCCTTTACTAAGGCACCCAACTTGGATACTGAGCTACCATGGGCTATGTATGAGCAGGGGTTGTAGGTTATATCCATGCATGGTCCTTGGTTAGATAAAGAGTCTCATAGAAGACCCCTGTGCCCAGATATATTTGGACCTTGTGGGGCTCCCTGTCCCCTCTAGGATATACTAATTCCTCCTTCCTTCATATGATTACCTACACTCTGCCGAAGGCTTGGTTATGGGTCTCAGCATCTGCTTTGATACACTGCTAGGTAGAATCATTCAGGTGCCTTCTGTGGTAGGCTCCTGTCCTGTTATTTGGTTTCTCCTATTTCTAAAGTCCATCCCCTTTGTCTTTCTAGATGAGGATTGATCATCTTACCCCTGGACCTCTTTCTTGTTTATCTTCTTTAGTTGTACATATTTTAGTATGTTTATCCTGTCTTATAGGTCTATATAAGTGAGTATATACCATGTGTGTATTTCTGCTTTTGGGATACCTCACTCAAGATGATTTTTCTAGATCCCACCATTTGCCTGCAGAATTCATGATTTCCTTGTTTTTAATTGCCGAGTAGTATTCCATTGTGTAAAAGTACCAAAAAATATGGAATGCTTCACGAATTTGTGTGTTATCCTTGCGCAGGGGCCATACTAATCTTCTCTGTATCGTTTCAATTTTAGTATATGTGCTGTCGAAACGAGCACAAACCTGCTGTTTTCAAGCTCCATTTACTTTTATATGGTAACTTGCTGTGATTTCGAGATATATTTATTGGAGACAAAAAATGATAGATCTTGTCTTCTAATCTAGCCCAATAATTTGTTATTTTTATCTAGTCTTTGTTGCTGAATGGAGAACAATAATAGTCTAAGTTATTATCATTTTTGTATTTGTATTAATTTTTGCCATTTTGTTGATTTTGTGAATGTTTTTTCTCATACTGCTTTGACTACCATTTTTTTTCCTGTAGCCTCTTGGGTGTCTTTATTCTTCTATTCAGTCCAACATATTCTTTCCAATAAAGCTGGCTTGGTGATCATATATTTCTTTAGTCAGTTTCTATCATGGAATTTTCTGTTTTCTCTTTTTTCTTCAGTTTCATTATATTGTTCTTCATATTCACCCAGAATTTGATAGGGGTTATGTTGAACCAAAACACGGCTTTGATTGATATTGACATCTTAATAATATTAAGTTTTCTAATCCAATTTTATAGGTATATTTTTCATATACTGATGATTTTTAACACTTTCCCATCAATGTTTTCTAGACTTTATCATATAAATCCTTATCTCCCTGCTTAGGCTACTAGTAAATATTGTATTATTTTGATATTTAGCTACATTCTAAAGCTATATTGCACATTTTATAAGAAATAAGTCTTATAAAAGCAAAAAGTATTTACATATTCGTTTGTATCTAATTGGTCACATTGTTATATAGTTTCTACTAAATCAATTTCTATTAATGTCAAGGACAGTTTTCATCCATGCTTTCCTTATGGGAAAGAATCTCTGTTATATACAAGATATAATGTACATGTAAACATGGAGCTCCACTAGAGAGTATCTCTTACTCAGTGAAATTAATGTAATGGCTATATTATTGTTCGGTTAATGATAGTCATACAAAGCCAATTCCTGCATTGACTATGTAGTTTAGTTTTCTTCAATAGCTTCTGTAACACTCTTAAATTCAACTTTAGCAGAGCACTGTGTATTGTATGTATGTATTTGTTACAATATAACACTCTATTATATGTATGTGTATGAATTTCTGTATAAGTTTGTTTGAAATATGTTTGTTTCCAAAATTAGAAGGATAGAAAATTGAGAATAGGAAAGATATTTTAGGTTAAATGTTTAAGGAATTTAATTAATGCACTCAAAATAATTTTTTTTAGATTCAATTCTATGGCAGGTAAAGGGTATTTTTAATAAATAATAAATCAGTAAATAATAAATTGTGTGGTAAAAAATACAACTTCAGGTCAATTTGGTAAATAGGAATAGAAAAAGAGAACAAATAAACCAATGGTTAAACTTAAACAGGATTTCTTAGGGAAGTAATAAACTGAAACAAGTCTCAAATTATAAGAAGTCATCATTCAGTGAAGAATGGGGAAAGCTCATCATGAAAAGTTAGTTTATTAAAAAATATTGAAGAATAAAGCATGTCACAAGATACATGAGTTCAATAGAATTGCAGGCTTTGTTTCAAGGAAATAGGAGAAATGACAAAAAAATACAAGACAAGAAAGGCGGGTAGAGAATAATTGTGAAGACAAGCTTTTTTACTTATAAGTTCTTATTTACAACAAAAACATAATTAATAAGCACAGGGGTAACCTATATGAGAACTATTGTAGAGAGCTGTTTTTAAAATATTCTTTAAATCTGGCTTGGCTTTCAAACTTCTCCATAATTTCTTTAAAGTCAGTGGCAGAGGTTGGTGGTAAACACTGAGAGGAATAATAATGTTGTAGAAAAATTACTGTATCAAGAGCTGATTTTGAGGAATTAACAAACATTCTTTAATATTCTGGTTTTTCTAAAAGGGACTGGCTAAAGGAGGGTCCTCCATCAGATAACTTAGAACCTATTTCTCTGTTAACTAATGAGGGTACTGCAGAGGAGAAGCTACCACTATAGTCAAATTTCCATTGCTTTGATCTCACATTTTTCCCTTGAAAGCAGAGAAACAGGATTTAAATCTTTAATTGTTACAACATCTTTTGTTGAGATTCCCATAGGGATAAAGGAATAATTGGAGGGGTACCCTGTGTTCTTTGGGAAAAAAATACCAATTCACACAATGAAACGACTATTTTCGATATGTAATAGGTAGTATTGGAGCTTTTATACTACACAGGAACTGGACTCATGATGTGAGCATTGAATTCTGCCCATAGCTTGTTGCCCAGGGCAGCCTCTTTTTTTCATTTGAAAACTGTCCTTATGAACTCCTTCAAATTTTCCATTCTATTTCTTCCCAGATTCCATTGAGGGGGCCTTGTATATGCTCCCATTGCTGGGTTTAGTCATTAAAAGTGTTGTCATGGTAACTATCCACTTTCTGCAGTGACCACCCATTGCCTTGAGGGAGGAAGTTGGCAAAATCCTCTTGATATTCTTAGTTAAGATTAGCTTTATTATATTTACAAAAGGCTCGTGCATGTTGCATGTTTAGCCAGGGCCAGGGTCCATGAGCTAGAAAGAATGAAGAAAATAGAAGATAGGTTGTTTTGGATTTTTAGGAGTATTTAGTATTACAATTACCACCCACAATTAATATTCACTTCCAAACCCTTTTCACAGCCATCAATAGCAGGCTGTAAAAAATCGAAAGGGCCAATTTTATTACTGAAAATTCCTAAAAGATCAGGTACAGCTGGCACAATCACATCTTATGTTAGTATCTTCAGGACCACAAAGTGTCCAATTCCTTTCTCCCATATTGTAGAGGAGGATTGATCAACTTTTATAGGTTGTTTCTTAATGGCAGAAACAAATTGCTGTGGTCTTTCATTTGAAACTGCCATTTGTATTGTCTCTGACATATTTCCTTCTTAGGTAGAAGTTTCCTTCAAATAGGTATTTAAGCTTTGGTGGATCACTTTAGAGGTTATTTTAAGAAATAAATAAAAAATAACTTTCCTATTTTTGTAAATTAATACATTAGTGGGAAACAAATTGCTTCTTTTTGAAGAAAAAGAACAAAAGGATAATGGACAGGTATCATCATGTAATCCTGGCTTTAGGGTTAGGCTATGCTTACTTTACATTTCTTTTTTTTTTTTTGAGTGCCATGTACTCATTTTAGATCTAGAAGAAAACCAAGCCTTCCTCTTAGCAGAAGCTTTGTAAGCTAGTTTTGTCTTTTTGAATATAGTTCTCTAATTGCCTTGTAGCTCTCGGTATTTGGTTCTTACTTCTTTGTAATTGTCTCACTGCATGCACAGTCCATGCACTGTCTATACAGAACTCTCACAAGGTTATGCTATGTCTGGCTTGAAATCTACCTCTTACATTTGTGGACACAAATAGTGTACCTACTTTCCTATCGCATGGTTGCTTCATAGCACAGGATTAAAGAGCTGGTCACATAGGATTTCCTCTAGGATAGCAGAACGAGGCCTAGAACCTCTCATAAAAGGACAGAATGTAGATGAGAGAATTTTTCTGTGATATGTACACTTCTTTTCAGGAAGCCTAGTCTTCTGTGATTTCAACAGAGAAGCCAGTTCCTCCCACATGTAGCAGATTATTTTTTAACCTTCTATGAACCCCTTTGAGGAATACAGACTTTTATTTTTTTACTGCACAGACTTTAAATATGCAGGAAATTATGGTCAGAGATATGGGTTGTCTTACAGAAATTTACACAGCAAAAAAGTATAACTTTATTATGTGAAAAAGTCTTTAAACAGAGGAGGTGCTTTCACTGGGTTCTTGCTATTCTGGTCAGTTTTAATGTTAGCTTGCCACAAATTACATATATCAGTATGGAACCTTACATAAAGAACTGCATTGATTGGCATAAATGAACAGAAAGCCCACTCAGCCCTTCCCCCTTCCCCTCATCTGATAGTGGGTGGCATCTTCTAGCAGTCCAGATTTTTCTTTTTAATGTAAGGAGGAAGAAAGTTACTTGCTTTTTCTTTTCCTGGTCTTCCCTCTTGACACCAAGTTGATTTCCCTTGTTGCTGCTGCTGATTCTGTGATAACAGCAGGAAAAGGAACAGCATTCCCATACTTCCATTGTGGACTAAACACAATGGGCTTGGAATTGCTGAAACACCTGTTCTGTGGACTAAGCATCTACCAGCTTGTTTATTTTCCCAGTGACAGATAGCACTCAGGGTTACTCTGATTGCTTAAGTACTCAGCCTTAAGGACTGAGCAACTACTGGCGTCTCAGCTTTTCAGACATGAATCAGATGTCATTACTATGTCTACATAAGCTAACTTAATGAATTTATGTATAAGGATATCCAAACAAAACAAAACAAACATCATGTATGCATGTAAGAAGGTAGAATGTTCTTTTAGCTAACGAGCTACTCCTGAGCACTGAGCATGCTATGGAATGAAGTGGATATACTCAGTGACACTCTGTTGAAGAAAACTGAATTTCCCTTTCTCAGTAAGTATCAATTGCAAAAGGCTCCTTAGCAAGAGATAGGATTTTGTATTCATTTCCTCACTTTATGCTGGGATTTTTTTTCAGTTTTGAACTTATAGAGGTTCATTTGTATTCTGTCACAATCTTTATGAGCTCATGTGTGTATCATTCCTGTTGTGTCTAATATATTTTCTTATGTGTTTTCTTTTTCTTTTAATTTCATTGTGATTTTAGTTTTAGAGAGAGGGAGAGGAAGGAAAAAAGATAGATTGAATCTGGGAAAAGTTGTTAGGGAAGGAATGAATGTGATCAAAGTTTGGTGTATGATTTTTTAAATAAAAACTGTTTATATCAGCATATTATGTATATATAAAGTCATTGGTTCTACTTCTCTGGGGCAGCAAGTCTCAACCTGTGCTTTATGACCCCTTTGGGACCAAATGAACCTTTCATAGGGGTTGCATACTATATATTATGCATATCAAATATTTAAATTACAATTTATAATAGCAAAATTGCAGTTATGAAATAACAATGAAAATAGTTTTATTGTTGGGGATTACCACAATATGAGGAACTGTGTTAAAGGGTTGCAGCATTAGGAAGGTTCAGAATCTCTGCTCTAGTGAACAATGGCTTATTATACTCTGTTAATAGCAAAATAAACATTGCTCCCTGCACAAGTAGCCATTTTTCTGCACCAGCAGGACCTCCTTTATTTTTGGACTCTCCCTCTGCTTCTAGGAGGATGGATGCTCCTACTAGGTTCAACATGCTTCTTATTTAAACTTAGGCTTTTGTTTTGGGGTATTAGTATGTTTGTTATCCAAAATAGAAATGTGATCTTCTGAAGAACTTTGTTTTTCTTCTACTTCTGAACTCTTGAGTGGACTCAGTCTTTAACTGAAATCTCTTATATGCCTGATTCTTCTTGAGAAACCTCCTTATCACTGACACTTGGGTGTCTGGCTCAGGTTTCCTATTTTCACCACATAGGACTATAAGTTCTCTACATCTTAAGGCTCAATGAGCTAATCTTGTATTTAATCCTCATTTGCACCAAGTTTGACTACAGACAGTTTTCCATACAGCGGCTAATCTCCTTAGAAACAAATCAAGGGATCTCAGGTTGATCACTTTAGGCTTGAAGCCAACCACCTTCTCAGAAGCTCAGCTAATAGAACATTCTGCTTTTGTCTCAGCCTCTACTGGGCTCAAAAGACCTTGGGTCCCTTTTGACCCTGTTTATATTTGTCCCTGATTGTGTTTTGAAGTAGACAGTTTGGCAGCTATATTGTTTTTTATCTTGTGTTTTTTTGTTTGTTTGTTTGTTTATTTGTTTTCGTCTTCGTGCCCCACTGTAATTGCACTTCAAGATTAGGAACTAAAAATTTATATAGTATACTACATTCCACATGCTTGAACTCAGTAATTTTACTAGCTTCACCTTGTTGTCATGGCTCAGCTTTTCCTAAGAATGTTCACTATCTTCTCTCTTAAAATATTCCTTAATTATAAATGAGTTTATACCATGTGTGACTTTCTGGGTCTCAGTTACATCACTTAAGATGATGTTTTCTAGTCCCATCCATTTACCTGCAAATTTTATGATTTCTCTGTTTTTAATAACTGAATAGTATTCCATTGTGTAAATGTACCACAGTGTCTGTATCCATTCTTTGGTTGAGGGACATCTAGGTTGTTTCCAGTTTCTGGCTATTATGAATAAAGCCGCTATGAACATAGCTAAGTAAATGTTCTTCTTTTATGGTGGAGCACCTTTCAGCTATATGCCCAGTAGTGGTATAGCTGGGTCTTGTATTCCCAATTTTCGAGGAAAGCACCACATTGATTCCCAGAGAGATTGTACAAGTTTGCATTACTATGAACAATGGAGGAGTGATCCTCTTTCTCCACATCCTCGCCAGCATGTGTTGTCACTTGAGTTATTGATCTTAGCTATTCTGACTGGTGTAAGATGGAATCTTAAAGCTGTTTTGACTCTAGTGGCTAAGGATATTGAGCATTTCTTTAAGTGCTTCTAAGACATTCAAGATTCCTGTTGTGCATTCTTGTGTTAGCTCTGTACACCTTTTAATTGGATTATTTGATTTCTTGATGTTTGATTTCTTAAGTTATTTGAATAAGATGCAGAGAAAATGGGGATGGGAAGTAAAAGGGTAAAAACAAGAAGGGAAATTTAAGGGGCATCTCTTTGTCAAGCTGGAGGTCTGTGACAGGGTAGGCTCCTAGGAGGACATAGGGTGAATCTAGCTGAGACTCCTAACAGAGAGAGGGAAGAATGAAGACTGAAGAAACCACTTCATAGCCAGGCAGGACAAGTGGAAGGAGGGGAACAACAACCCAGAGACAAAACCTTTGATCCAAAAATTACCCTGCCTACAAGAAGTGCAGGGATAAAGAGAGAACAAAGACTGAGGGAATCTCCAACTAATAAATTGGTCCAACTTGAGAGCCACCCCATGGTAAAGAGCCAGTTTCTGACACTATTAATGATGTTCTTCTATGCTTGCAGACAAGAACCTAACTAGACTGTCATTTGGAAGGCTTCAGCCAGCAGCAGACTGAGACAGATGCTACAACTCACAGCCAAGCATGGAATGGAGCTCTGGAGATCTTGTGACAGTGATGCAGAAAAGATGAAAGGACCTGGAGGGGACAGGAACCTCACAAGAAGACCAACAGAGACAACTAACCCAGTCCCATGGAGTCTTATCGAGACTGAAACATCAACTATGGAGCATGCATGGTCTGGACCTAGGCCTTCTGCACATATGTGGTAGATAGGCAGCTTGGTCTTCATATAAGGTGACTGGTGAGTGTATGGGAAGGCCTGTTTCTAATGTAGACTTTATTGTTTGCTTTTGGATCACTTTCCCCTGACAGAGCTGCCTTGCCTGCCTCAGAGAATGAGGATATGCTCAGTCCTGATGTGACAGGATGTGC
Organism: Psammomys obesus; assembly: GCF_907164565.1. Lineage (NCBI taxonomy): Eukaryota > Metazoa > Chordata > Mammalia > Rodentia > Muridae > Psammomys > Psammomys obesus. Next base: position 3,926,957 of record NW_026589447.1, on the reverse strand, counting down.
TGGGGACAGTTGATACAGGTGGATGGGGGCTCCCCTTTTCTGGGGGGGAATGTGAGAGGGGAAGGGAGAAGGGAGAATGAGAGGAAGGAGGGCTGGGAGGAAAGAAGGGAGGGGTTACTCTTGGGATGTAAAGTAAATAAACTGCAAATAATAGTCCTTAGTTTTTGAAGCTAAATAAATATCACTAAGTTCTTTTTGTTGCTGTTTTTAAATACTTTTTTATCCCAATGAATAATGTACATTATCCATATTCACATATTTGGTAACATTTACTATTTTTATTTATCCTGTATTCTCTTTCTTACTCTTTGTCTCTTTTGTACTTTTACCGTGGCTCTTTATACTTGCCTCTTTATGTATACTTTAAGTAAAAGTATATTCTTTTCAATAACAATGGACCAGTAGCCTGACTTTATAAGTTTTGTATTGGTCTCTCTCTCTCTCTCTTTCATGTATGTGTGTACATGATCACATGTATATAAGAATGTGTATATCACTAAATTCTTACCAGGGTCCTTTATTGGCAGGAAGATCTATTCACTACTTGATGTATCCATTTCATTGTCCACAGTTCAGTAATTTCCAATGACAAGACTAGAATGTTCTACAGCAAAACCATTGGCAAAGACAAGCTTGCTTTTGAAGTTCTAAAACTCTTCAAAGATCAAAGTTAGAAATAGCTTTGATATACCACTTATTTCAACACCTTCATGATAAAGATGAAGAACAAAAGCATGGAAACAATGTTTTATAAAGAATAGAAGTAGATACTTAAAATTCCAGTGCTTGTGCTAACACCTAAGCCTTCTAACTTCCAATCCAGCATAATTTAAAATCACTCAGTTTAACTTCTGATATTCTCCCCAGTTCATCTGTGTCATATATATTCCAGGTTTTCCATTTCCTCTTCAGAAAAAAATTTAAGTTAGAAAGGGGAACCCTCCTCCACTGCTGGTGGAAATGTAAACTTGTACAACCACTTTAAAAATCAATCTGGCACCTTCTCAGAAAACTGGGAACAGTACTACCTCAAGAACCAGCTATACCATTCCTGGGAATATACCTGAAAGATGCTCCACCATAAAACAAGGATATATTTCTCCAAATATATTCATAGCAGCTTTATTCATAATAGGCAGAATCTGGAAACAACCTAGATGTCCCTCAACTGAAGAATGGATACAGAAATTGTGGTACATTTACACAATAGGATACTACTCGACAATTAAAAACAAGGAAATCATGAAATTTGCAGGCAAATGGAGGGAACTAAAGAAGATCATCTTGAGTGAAGTAACCCAGAAGCAGAAAGACTTGCATGGTATATATTCACTTATAAATGGATATTAGCTATCCATATAGGATAAACATACTAAAATCTAAAGACCTAAAAAAGCTAAACAACAAGGAGGATCCCAGGGAAGAGGCTTAATTTTCACATAGAAGTGAAAATAGGATAGACATGGGAAGTATTAGTACAGAAGGAACAGGATGGGAGCTACCACAGATGTACTCTAAAAGATTCCACCCAGAATGGGATCAAAGCAGATGCAGACTCATAGCCAAACTTTGGACAGAGTGCAAGGAGACTTATGGAAGAAGTGGGATATATTAGGACCCAGATGGTACAAGTGCCCCACAAGAGGACCAACAAATCCAAAAAGAAGGTTGGACCCCGGGGGAGGGGGACTTCAAAGACTGATGCATCAACCAAGCATAAGGTGGACATAGATCCTCTGCTTAGATGTAACCTATAAACAGCTGAGTATCCACGTAGGTTACCTAGTTAAGGGGAGAAGAGATGGTCTCTGAAATAAACTTTGTTGCCTGCTTCTTGATCATTTCTCCCTGGTGGAGTGACCTAGCTGGCATACAGAGGAAGAGGATCCAGATAGATCTGATGTGGCCTGATAGGCTAGGGTCAGACTGTATGAGAGAGATGAGGAAGGGGACTACAACTGGGCTATAAAGTGAATAAATGGTAATAATAATAATAATAATAATAATAATAATAATAATAATAATACTTTAAAAAAGAAAAAAATAGAAAAGTAAAAAAATAATATCACTTAATATCTCTTTTTCTTGAATTTTATTTTTTTCTTATCAGTTACATTTTATTAACTCTGTATCCCAGCCGTGTCCTGATCCCTCATTCCCTCCCAGTCCCTCCCTCCCTCCCTCATCTCCACCATGCCTCTTGCCAAGTCCACTGATAGGGGGGACCTCCTCCCCATTCATCTGATCCTGTTTTATCAGGTTTCTTCAGGACTGGCTGCAAAGCTCTCCTCTGTGGCCTAACAGGACTGCTCCTCCCTTGGGGGGTGGGGAGGCCAAAGAGCCAGTCATTGAGTTCCTGTTAGAAATAGTCCTTGTTCCCCTCACTATGGGAAACCAATTGGTTACTGAGCTACCACAGGCTACATCTGAGCAGAGGTTCTAGGTTATATCCATACATGGTCCTTGGTTGAATGTCAGTCTCAGAAAAGACCCTGTGCCCAGATATATTTGGTCCTTGTGGAGCTCCTATCCTTTCCCCATCAGACTAACTCCCCTTCTTTCTTATGATTCCCTGTACTCTGCCAAAGGTTTGGTCATGAGTCTTTGCTTTGAAATCACTGCTAGTTAGAGTCTTTCAAATGCGCTCAGCAGACTCCTGTCATACGTTCAATGCGCATCCCATCTGTCTTTCTAAACGAGGATTGATAATCTTACCCCATGTCTGCTCTCTTGATTATCTTTTTTAGGTGTATAGATTTCATTATGTTTATCATATCTTATAGGTCTATATAAGTGAGTATATACCAAGTTTTTCTTTCTCCTTCTGGGATATTTCACTCAGGATGATCTTTTCTAGATCCCACCATTTGCCTGCAAATTTCATGATTTCCTCCTTTTTGATTGCTGAGTAGTATTCCATTGTGTAAAAATACCACAATTTCTGTACCCATTCCTCCGTTGATGGACATCTGGGTTGTTTCCAGGTTCTGGCTATTACAAATAATGCTGCTATAAACATGGTTGAGCAAATATCCTTTTTGTGTACTTGAGCAAACTTTGGGTATATACCTAGCAGTGGTATAGCTGGGTCTTGAGGAAGCACTATTCCTAATTGTCTTAGAAAGCGCCAGATAGATTTCCAGAGTGGTTTACATTCCCTCCAGCAGTGGAGGAGGGTTTCCCTTTCTCCCCAACCTCTCCAGCAGGTGTTGTCCCTTGAGTTTTTCATCTTGGCCATTCTGATGGGTGTAAGGTGATATCTCAGGGTCGTTTTGATTTGCATTTCCCTGATGGCTAATGAGGATGAGCATTTCTTTAAGTGTTTCTCTGCCATTCGATATTCCTCTACAGAGAATTCTCTGTTTAGCTCTGTTCCCCATTTTTTAAGTGGATTACTTGGTTTGCTGCTTTTCAGCTTCTTTAGTTCTTTGTATATACTCGATATTAGTCCTCTGTCAGATAAAGGGTTAGTGAAGATTCTTTCCCAATCTGTAGGCAGGCGTTTTGTTTTGATGACAGTGTCCTTTGCTTTACAGAAGCTTTTCAGTTTCATGAGGTCCCATTTATTGATTGTTGCTCTTAGAGCCTGTGCTGTTGGTGTTCTGTTCAGGAAGTTGTCTCCTGTGCCAATGAGTTCTAGGCTGTTCCCCACTTTTTCTTCTAACAGATTTAGAGTATCTGGTTTTATGTTGAGGTCTTTGATCCACTTGGACTTTAGTTTTGTGCACGGTGATAAATATAGATCTATTTTCATTTTTCTGCATGTGGACATGCAGTTGGACCAGCATTTGTTGAAGATGCTGTCTTTTTTCCATTGAATGGTTTTGGCTTCCTTGTCAAAAATCGAATATTCATAGGTGTGTGGGTTTATTTCTGGGTCTTCTATGCGGGTCCATTGATCCTCCTTTGTGTTTTTATGCCAATACCATGCAGTTTTTATTACTATTGCTCTGTAGTACAACTTGAGATCAGGGATAGAGATACCTCCAGATGATCTGTTGTTGTACAGGATTGTTTTGGAGATTCTGGGTTTTTTGTTTCTGCATATGAAGCTGAGAATCTTTTTTTCAAGGTCTGTAAAGAATTGAGTTGGTATTTTGATGAGAATTGCATTGAATCTGTAGATTGCTTTTGTCAGGGTGGCCATTTTCACAATGTTAATCCTACCAATCCACTTAATATCTCTTATTTCCTTCATCTGACTTAAAAACCAGATGAACTTGTCCTATTATTTAATTACATCTCTACTTTAGATGAACAGTTCAAGTTATAAAGTCACCTAGCTATTCCACTGCAACTGATACCTGTGAACATTACCAGTGCATGTTTAAATTGATCCTGTATTTAATCTTTCAGTTCTAGATGCAAGTACAGATCCAGCCAATGATACAGTAAACAGAAAGCTTTAATTGTGAAATGCCCTTGGACCACATAATGGAAACTTTTTCATCTACCCAGGAATAAGAAACTGCCCACCTGTCTTATAAGACTGGGACCAGAATTTTATTAATAGGAAAAATTATTCATATAAAACATTCTTATAATTATGCCACCCTAAATCAATAATAAATTGCCAAAGAAGAACCATTTTGTAACATCTCAAAACTCAAATTAAAGATGCTGATGACATGGACCATGCATTCCAACATGAAACTTTTTGTGTGGAATACAAAAATAAAAGAATGTTTTGTGGGGCAAGCAGAGGTAGAAGATAACTAACTTTGTAGGAGTTAAGCATTCCTCTAAATTGGCTTCTGTGACACCTCATCCCACTCTTTTAAAAGCTGTTCAACTGTTTACTGAAAGACAAGTGACAGGATCAGAACATCAGGTCATTTTATTGTATGGAGTGACCTTAAGTAGATACTCTTGGTAGACTTTCTGAAAGCATAAAACTTGCCAATAATGTGTGCTTTTAGATTGCCTTCAAAGGCCAGATACAATCATTATAATCAGTTCCACATGAGGAAGTAGTGAGGAGACACTGATACATTAGCAGATAAGATTGAGGAAGAGTATCCTACAGCAATAACAAAAGAAAAAAGGTGAGGGTGCACTGTAAAGATATGGAGAGAGTAGGAAGAAACACGCTTAATTAGAAGGACTTAAATTTGGGCAGAGCTTAGATGTAACCCATAAAGTTCCTATAATCACATTAATAAAGCAATATACACCCCCAGAATAAGCCCAGAATTTTTTTTTTTGTCAACAGTGGTTATTCTGTAACCTTTTTAGGTCAATTTGTGTAGGGTTTGTTCAGTTTCTTTATGGACTTATAGTATAGGATTTTAATTTCCTTGTAGATTCCATGAAAGGAGGATGCTTATGATACTTCCCAGCATGCTACCTGAGGTACCACTGTGTTTGTGTTATATCTCTCTACTGAAGCTATATAGGGTAGATATATAGGATCATGTCTTCAGCCCCTATTTTTCACCATGTCTACTTTGGGTCAGGCCATCAGATAGGCCATATACCTTCCGTATTTTCTAGTTTGGGATTTTCAGTAAAGTAGAAGCATTGCTCAGTCTTGAGTAGAATAGATAATAAAACACAGTAGCAAATACAAAAATAAAGTATAAATAAATAATTCTCTACAGCTACACTGAGGTTGATGACCAGACAAGCAATAGTAAATTCCTGCTACTTGTGTCACTTTACATGTTATATTGGCATATGTATCCCTTAGAGAGTGCGTGAGTATCTGGAAATGTATTCAGCCCAATGTTGCTTGTTGGTCTGACGCTTGTATTTTGATTCTAATTACTGGCCCTCAAGATCTGGTTACTGCCTTAATACACCTATCCTTGTTTGTGTAAACCAGCCTAAGACATTATACCTTATTTGTTGATTAAAGGCCTAGATACCTGGACAAGGCAGAATGGGGTAGGTGTGGTTAAGGATCCAGTGCTTTTGGGTTCAAGAGAATCACAGGAAACCAATGGACAGGTAGAGAGGAAGAAAAAGGATGCCACGGTAAGTTAGCATGGAAAAGAAACCAAGTGGGCTGAGAGGAAGGACCCCAAGGATGACTTGGGTGTAAAAAAAGAACGCATCAATTATAAGCAAGTATTCATAAGATTATGGACGAAAGGTAGTCCAGACGAGGATGGCTAAGGAGGATGGCATTGTATGTAGGCTGGGAGGTGGATGGTGAGGTTATTGAGACAGCAAAGGTGAAATGTCCAGTCCAAGGTAAATAATGCAATTATAAAATTTAACAGCTATCTGTGTCTTATTAATTGTGATACTAGGTTAAATAAAACTGCCATATAATCATAAGACAAACAATAAATAATATATAGCCTAACAACATTTTTAATTTACTACAACAGCCCAACTTAAAAATTATGTTGCTTGTTAAGTGACCAATAAGACTGGTTTAGGACTGCAGCCAGTTTGAATAATGTCTGTGTACTCACTAGTATAGTCCAGCAAAGAATACATTTCCATGATAGAAATTCACCCAAGAAAGATTTATTTAGTAATCTGTTAGAGCTAGGCTGACAAGTGCTGGAGCATGTTTGGGTCTCAGAAACTGTCCTAGTTTGCATTCCATGTCTGAGATAAACACCCAGAACAACAGCAAAATGAGAAAGAATGGGTTTATTTCGGCTTACAGATTATATTCTATTATAAAGGGATATTTAGGGCAGCAATCTGGAAGTAATAAACTGATGCAGAAGCCGTTAAGGAGCATTCCTTATTGCCTCATTTCTCATGGCTCACTCAACTTACCTTTTTTATACAACCCCAGGACCACCTCTCCAGGAGTGGCACAACTCACAGTGTCTTGGGCCATTCTGCATTAATCATTAATAAAAAAAATGCCACACAGATGTGCCTTTAGGCCAGTCTTATGGAGGCATTAGCACAATGTATGTTCCCACTTCTCAGATTATTCTGGCTTGTGTCATTTGACAACATACTAATCAACACCATTGACCCTTTGTCAATTTGACAGATAAATGCATCACTATTAAATAACAAACCATCCTCTTCTGTCTTGTTTGTCCCCAACTTGTCATGTTTCTACATAATCATAATGCAAAACAGTCTAACTTTTTATTATTTTGTTTTTTATTAAAACAGCACATTATCATTTTCACTCTTTTTCCTTAATTTATTTCATGAACCCTAACCCTAATTCTCTCTCAAATCAAAATCTCTTTTTATTTAATCATTTTATATATATATATATATATACGATATATATACGATATATATATATATATATATATATATATATATATATATATATATATATATATATATATATATATGTATAAACACCTAAACACAACCCACTGAGTCAAGTTAGTGTAGTTTTTATGTACACATTTTTAGGGCTGACCAATTGCCTTTGAATAATCATTAAAGAGGGTCTTCCATGGAGAACTTACTGCTCCTTATCTTAGCAGTGAATAATTGCTTGTAGTACTTCACAATCCCCATTTCATTCCGGATGTCACCTGGTGTTGGACTTGTCCAGATCTTGTTTAGGCAGGCATCTTGTTAAGATTTTATAGGTATAGCTTCCCTGTCATATATAGGATACATTATAGTGCAACAGACTTCCTGGTCTTGTAGGTCTTACAATCTTTACACTATTACTTTTATAATGTTCTCTGAGCCTAAGGTGTAGGACTTATATTTAGATATATTGATTGGTTGTAAGTATAATTATTTAGAAAGCACTTAAATATTATACTTGTTTAGGAAGTTGGCAGTAGTTAGGTCTACTCTAAGATCTACAAACTTAATAGCCATTTTTAATTGTCTGATTTTTAATACCATGCATGATTTATCTCCTGCTAAATTGTTCTTTTGTCCAGTCGAACATCTATTGGTTATGATAAACATGTAAGTGTCAATATTGCACATTTAGGGATATATTACTATGTTAGTATTGTGACACATAGGCAACAAAACTCTGCAGAACAATTTATTACTTTCCTCTCTTTAAAGCTTCCTCATCACCTTCCTGTAACATAAATGCTGTTGCTCAGAAAAGAGGCTTCCAGATTGGATCCAACTTGAATCCTTTGAATCTAATGTCCAAAGTTTTCAGCAAGAAAGACTTACCTTCAACTTCTATAAGGCAGTAAAGTACAACAATACATTACGATGTTCTGGAAGAATTTTGGACTCAGCTGCCCAACAACTTGAAAGCAGGTTTCTTATGCCTAAGTATTGAAGTACTTGTGGTTTTGCTCAATAATGGATGGTTGTTATAGATGGATCAGTATCACCTCAAGTCTCTCTGTCTCTGTCTCTGTCTCTGTCTCTCTCTCTCTCACACACACACACACACACACACAGAGAGAGAGAGAGAGAGAAAGACTTGGGTATACTATATTCAATTTTAGGCAAATATAAAATTACATTACCCTCTATTTTTGCTTCAAGCATTATTAGTTTTAATTATCACTCCTCTTTCCTCATTCTGTACTGACCTCACTATCTCCTCCAAATTAAAGAATCCCCACTTTTCCATTTTCTCCCTTCATATCAACTGTGTCAATCTGTCTTAGGGTTTCTATTACTGTGATGAAACACCATGACCAAAAAGAGACTTAGGGAAAAAGGTTTATTTAGCTTCCAAGTCTAAAACCCAGGAAAATAACCCACACAGGGAAGGAACTTGGAGGCAGAAACTGATGCAAGAGGAGTGTTGCTTATTGAATTGCTCATCATGGCTTGCTCAGCCTGTTTTTGTTTTTAAAGAAACTAGTATCATGAGCCTAGGCATGACAACACCCACATGGGCTGGACTCTTCCCTATGAATCATGAATTAAGAAAAGGCCTACAGCTGGATCTCCTGGAGACATTTTTCTCAACAGAGGTTCCTTCTTTTCAGAGGACTCTAGCTCTTGTCTTGTTGACATAAAATTAAGTTGACATAAAACAAGCCAGGACAGAATCCCTACCACAGTCTTTTTAAATGCCAATGATTATTTTGGAATATGGCTTTAAGCTGATGGTCAAATTGTATCCATAGTTAGACGAAAACAAAGGTGAATGATTATGTATGCTAAGTAGCTAGATCCCTTTTATGCAATTTAGACTAAAGCCCACGGAATGGGACCATCTAGTTTTAGGGTAAGTCTTTCTACAATAATTAACCTCATCAAGACAATCTGTCATTGGCACGGCCATAGGCTGACCTAGTTAACATAATTTCTACAGGGTATTTGTTTTATAGATGAGTCCATATTCAGTCAAGTTGGCAACACAATCATATTATCTAACATTTATATTTTAATTTTTATAACTATCATAATCATAACAGATACGAGGTAGCATTTCACTGGTTTTAATTTATTTTTTTCTAGTTCTGAGTGGTATTAAAGATATTTTCAGATATTTGTTGTTCATCTTTATGTCTTCATTGGGGAGCTTCAATTCACTTCTGTTTTAGTTACTTTTTCATTGCTATGAAGAGATACCATGATCAAGGCAGCATATAAAGACAGTATTTGATTTGGGGGCTTGATTACAGATTCACAGTGTTAGTCTATTACACTCATAGCTGAAAACTTAGTAGCAGTCAGACAAGCATGTTTCTGAAGAAGTAGCAGAGAGCTTACATGTTGTGACAACAAGCACAAGACAGAGGGAGTGATCAAAATGGAATGGCATATGATTTTGAAACCTCAAAGACTATCCCTCTACTGACACACCTCCTTTAAAAAGACCACAATTCCTAATTCTCCCCAAATCTTTCCAATAATAGTGTGCTGGTTAGTGTTTTGTAAACTTAACACAAGATAGTCACTTGTGAAAAGAGAATCTCAGTTGAAAAAATATATCCACATGATTGTCTGTAGGCAAGTCTGGTAAGTTTTCTGGATTAACGATTAATGTAATAGGATCCAATGAACTCTTGGTGCTTGTCACTCTTGATTGTATAAAAAAGAAAATGAGCCAGGAATTAGAAGCAAGCCAGTAAGCAACATAACTCCATTACCTGTTTTCAGTCCCTTCCTTCATGTTCCTGCCTTGAGATCTTGCTTTGTTTTGCCTTCATGGTGGACTATGTAAGGTAAAATAAGCTCTACTGTCCTCCACTTGATTTTGGTCATAGCATTTTGTCACAGCAGTATAAAGTAAGCTAGGATGAAAACAAATCTATACCTGATTCAGTTATACCACTGCTGAGAAAATACCAAAAGACTCTACATGCTACAATAGAGATACCAGTTTATTAATGATTATTCCTGTTCTACTCACAATAGCTAAAAAATTAAAAAGCCTGGATGTCCATATGTTGATGAATGAATTGTAATGTGATATATTTAAACAATAGAACATTTTTCAGATGTTAATAAAATGAAATTATGGACCTTACAGGTAACTGTATAGAGCTGGAAATAATCATTCTTACAGAATAATGAATATAAAAAATGTTTTTTTTCACTTTAAAAATATTTTAATTAAATTTTTATTTTTATATTAATTAAAGATTATTTATTTTGTATCCCAGCTGTGACTCTCTCTCTCATTTTATCCCAACAGCACCCTCCTTCCCTCATCTCCTCCCTGCCCCTCTCTAAGTCCACTGATAGGGGAGAGCCTCCTCCCATTCCATCTGACCATTGCTAATCAGGTCTCATCAGGGCAGGCTGCAATGTCCACCTCTGTGGCCTAGCCAGGCTGTTCTTCCCTTGGGGTGGGGTGGGGAGATGGTCAAAGAGTCAACCACTGAGTTCATGTCAGAGATAGTCCCTGTTCCCCTTACTAGGGTACCCACTTGGATAATGAGCTGCCATGGGCTACGTCTGAGCAGGGGTTCTAGGTTATATCCATGCATGGTCCTTGGTTGGAGAATCCATCTCAGAAAAGAGCCCTCTGGCCAGATATATTTGGTCCTTGTGGAGCTCCTGCCCTCTCCAGGTCTTAGTAACTCCCACTTCTTTCATATGATTCCCTGCATTCTGCCCAAGTTTTGGTTATGAGTCTCAGTATCTGCTTTGATATACTGAGAGTCTTTCAGAGGCCCTCTATGGTAGGTTCCTGTCCTGTTACTTGTTTTCTCCTACTTCCAATGTCCATCCCATTTTTCTTTCAAAGTGAGGATTGATCATCTTACTCCAGGCCCTTCTTATTTAGCTTCTTTAGGTGTACAGATTTTAGTATGTTTATCCTATCTTACTTTAGTATCCACTTAAAAGTGAGTATATACCGTGTGTGTCTTTCTGCTTCTGGAATATCTCACTCAGGATGGTCTTTCCTAGATCCCACCATTGCTTGCGAATTTCATGATTTTCTTTTTTTAATTGCAGAGTAGTATTCCATTGTGTAAATGTACCACAATTTTTGTATCATTCCTCTGTTGAGGGACATCTGGGTTGTTTCCAGGTTCTGGCTATTACAAATAAAGCTGCTACAAACATGGTTGAACAAATGTCCTTGTATACTTGAACATATTTTGGATATATGCGTAGGAGTGGTATACCTGGATCTTGAGGAAGCTCTATTCCTAATTGTCTGAGAAAATGCCAGATTAATTTCCAAAGTGGTTGTACAAGTTTACATTCCCACCAGCAATGGAGGAGGGTTCCCCTTTATACAGAACCCCTCCAGCATGTGTTGTCACTTAAATTTTGGATCTTAACCATTCTGATGGTGTAAGGTGAAATCTCAGGGTCAAAATGTTTAAAGTCTTGGAGAGATTTAGGATACAAGGCACGTACCTAAACATAGTAAAAGAAATATATAGCAAGCCTATAACCAACATTAAAACTCAATGGGGAGAAACATAAATTAATCCCATTGAAATAAGGGACAAGCAAGGCTGCTCACTCTCTCCATATCTCTTCAAAATAGTACTCAAAGTCTTACCTAGAGCAATAAGACAACTGAAGGCTATCAAGGGGAATCAAATTGGAAAGGAAGAAGTGAAAGTATCACTATTCACAGATGATATGATAGTATACATGAGTGACCCCCAAAATTCAACCAGAGAATTCCTTCAGCTGATAAACACCTTCAGCAAAGTGGCTGGATACAAAATTAACTCAAAAAAATCAGAAGCCCTTCTATATATCAAAGACAAAAGGGCCAAGAAAGAAATCAGGAAAACAACAGCCTTCACAATAGCCACTAATAACCTAAAGTACCTTGGGGCAAATCTAACCAAGCAAGTGAAAGACCTGTTTGAAAAAAAAAAAAACTTCAAGTCTCTGAAGAAAGAAATTGAAGAAGATATCAGAAGATGGAAAGATCTCCCATACTCATGGATTAGTAGGATTAACATAGTGAAAAAGACCATCCTGCCAAAAGCAATCTACAGATTCAATGCAGTTCCCATCAGAATATCAACCTATAATAAAATAGATTAAAAAAATTAATAAACACCTCAGAAATGTGTTTTGGGATTCCTTAAAGAACTAAAAGTAGAATACCATTTGACCCAGCTGTACTACTCCTGGGTGTTTACACAAAGGAATCAAGTCAGACTATCATAGCAATACCTCAATATGCATGCTTATCACAGAAATGCTCTCAAAAAATGTTATGAAATTAGCCACCTAGGATAATTTTTAAATGGATGGTTTATTTTATTTTAAATCCAAGCACTATGTATACAAAATGGAGTGTTAGACACAAAAAGAACAAAATCATGTTGTTATTGTTATTATTTGAGGAAAATAAAAGGATAAGCACCTTTGGGATAGGAAATAACACATACATGTTTTAGTCTATTCTTACTGCAATATAAAGGATTCCCAATAGAGTTTGAAGGCTAATCATTAAACATTTCTGCTGCCCTACCTTCTAAAGATTGTAGGGGGAGCACAAATATTTAAATTACAGCAACACACCGTGTGAACAAAAAGCTAAGAATGATATGATTTCGTATTAGAAGTGCTGCAAATGAAATACTATGAAGAAAAAACTTAAAGAAGTAGGATAAAAGTATTAAATAATATTTCAGACATTAACAATGAAATAATTAATGATCAAAAGACTTCCTTTTACTGGGTGTTGTAGCACATAACAGAAAATTAGCAATATTTGATTTTCTGGGCCTGAACAAATTTACTGAATATATTTTCTGTCTTCTGCCATTTCCCACTGTATACATGTACCACATTTTTTTTTTTTACTATTTAGCTGTTAGACATCTAGTCTAATGCATCTTCTAGGCATTATGAATGCAGAAATAATAAACATGATTGTACAGTTATCCCTATCATAAGACTTACAGTCATTTGTTATTTACCCAGAAATGGTAAAGATATGTCATATCGCCCTTCTGTTTTAGTTTGTTTCAATATTTGTTTCACTAATATACAAGAATACCAGGAAGAATAAGGCTGCCTCTTTTTACACATTCCTGACAGCAAGTGTTGTCATTTGTTTTCATGATGATAGACATTTCAAAAGAAGTAAGATAGGATCTCAAAGTAGTTAAAACAAAGAAAATGCAACTTTTTTTTTTAGAGATCATTTTATTCTTTATTTCTTTTTTTCATTTTAAAGTTTTCTATTATTATTATTATTAATTACACTTTATTCATGTTGTATCCCCCCATAAGCCCCTCCCTCCTCCCCTCCCGATCCCACCCTTCTTCCCCTTTCTGCATGCATGTCCCTCCCCAAGTCCACTGATAGGGGAGGTCTTCCTCTCCTTCTTTCTGATCTTAGACTATCAGTTCTCATCAGAAGTGGCTGCATTGTCATCTTCTTTGGCCTGGCAAGGCTGCTCCCCCATCAGGGGGAAGTGATCAAAGAGCAGACCAATCAGATTATGTCAGAGGCAGTCCCTCTTCCCATTACTAGGTAACCCACTTGGACACTGAACTACCATGGGCTACATCTGTGCAGGGGTTCTAGGTTATCTCCATGAATAGTCCTTGGTTGGAGTATGAGTCTCTGGGAAGTTCCCTGTGTTCAAATTTTCTTGTTCTGTTGCTCTCCTTGTGGAGTTCCTGTCCTCTCCAGCTCTTGCTATTTCCCACTTCTTACATAAAATTCCATTCACTCTGCCGGACAGTTGGCCATCAGGCTCAGCATCTGCTTTGATAGTCTGCAGGGCAGAGGCTTTCAGAGGCCCTCTGTGGCAGGTTCCTAGGTTGTTTCCTGTTTTCTTCTTCTTCTGATGTCCATCCTCTTTGCCTTTCAGGATGGGGATTGAGCATTTTAGTTAGGGTCCTCTCTTTTGTTTAGTTTCTTTAGATGTACCGATTTTAGTGGGTTTATCCTATGTTGTATGTTTATATGAGTGAGTATATACCGTGTGTGTCTTTTTGCTTCTGGGACAACTCAGCAACGTTTTTTTTTTTGTTGTTGTTTTTTTTTTTTTTTTAAGAATTATCTGTTAATTTCATTATCACATCTATTAATAGACAGCTTTGAGGGTAGTTGGAGTTTAATTTTTGCAGCTCTTTTTGTACTCTAGATTGAAAACCCCATTTGAAGTCTACCTTGCAAAGATTTTCTCCGATTCTGCAGTTTGTCACTTTACTATGGTGATTATTTCCTTTGTTGTTCAGAAGGGTTTTTGGATTCAGTACAATCCATCTTTCCAATTCTTGGAGCTAATTACTATGATATCCCAATTATTTTCAGAAAATTTCTGTGTCTATCTATATGTTAAAGTGTTTTCCTGTGTTTTTCTCTGCTAGTTTTTGTATTTAATTTTTTGTATTTTCGTTGTCAATCCATTTTGAATTTTTTTTTGTGCAAGATAAGGAATATACACCTAAGTCCATTCTTCTACATGTAGCTATCCAGTTTTCCTCCTACTAATTAGTGGAAAGACTTTTTTTCTAGTGTAAACTTTCAACACCTCAAATAACATAGCTGCAAAAGATTCATATTTTATAATTCCATTAATGTGAATATTCTTTCTATATAAACCCATATAGACAGAAAGTACATAAGTGTTCATCAGGGATAAGTGCAAGGTGAACTGAAAGTAATTCCTAATAGGTACAAAATTTGTTATAGTAATTAAAGCATTGCAGAGGAGGAATTCTAATACACAATCACTCTATTTCATATTAATTATGTTGTACAACTTCACTGATGTATTAAAATACACTGAACTGTACTCATATTAGAGACTTTTATCATATGTCAATTTTGTGCCAATAAGTAATTACAAACACAATTGTAAAATACCTTCAAGCATAAATCGATGGGCAGATTCTAAAAATCTTTCCAAGATAAAAACATATATATTAACAAAACTCTTTAATTATTTAAAAAAATAAAAGATAAAATGAAAACCATTATGTCAAAGTTGGACAAGACAAACCAACAGAAGGAAATAAGCTCCAAGAGAAAGCACAAGATTAGAGACATACTCATTAACACATTCAGGATTTCCATAAAAGTACTAAATTGAAGCTATAATATATATGCAGAGGACCCACAGACCCATGTAGGCCCTCTGGGTGCTGCTTCAGTCTCTGTGAGTTCATACAAGATTTGCTCAGTTATTTTAGAGGACTTTGTTCTCATGGTGTCCTTTGTCCCCCCTGTCTCCACAATTCCTTTTGCTTCTTTTTTTTTAATTTTTTTATTAATTACACTTTATTCATTTTGTATCCCCCCATAAGCCCCTCCCTCCTCCCCTCCCGATCTCACCCTCCCTCCCCTTTCTGCATGCATGCCACTCCCCAAGTCCACTGGTAGGGGAGGTTCTCCTCTTCTTTCTGATCTTAGTCTATCAGTTCTCATCAAAAGTGGCTGCCTTGTCCTCTACTGTGGCCTGATAAGGCTGCTCCCCCCTCAGGGGGAAGTGATCAACGAGCAGGCCAATCAGATTATGTCAGAGACAGTCCCTCTTCCCATTACTATGTAACCCACTTGGACACTGAACTACCACGGGCTACACCTGTGCAGGGGTTCCAGGTTATCTCCATGAATAATCCTTGGTTAGAGTATGAGTCTCTGGGAAGTTCCCTGTGTTCAAATTATCTTGTTCTGTTGCTCTCCTTGTGGAGTTCCCATCCCCTCCAGCTCTTATATTTCCCACTTCTTACATAAAATTCCATTCACTCTGCCCATCAGTTGGCCATCAGGCTCAGCATCTGCTTTGACGGTCTATACTGCAGAGGCTTTCAGAGGCCCTCTGTGGCAGGTTCCTAGGTTGTTTCCTGTTTTCTTCTGGCTTTCAGAGGCCCTCTGTAGCAGGTTCCGAGGTTGTTTCCTATTTTCTTTTTCTTCTGGTGTCCATCCTCTTTGCCTTTCAGGATGCGGATTGAACATTTTAGTTAGGGTCCTCTCTTTTGCTTAGTTTCTTTAGATGTACCGATTTTAGTGGGTTTATTCTATATTGTATGTTTATATGAGTGAGTATATACCATGCGTGTCCTTTTGCTTCTTACTCATGGAGTTCCCTGAACTCTGAGGAGAGGGATTTGATGGAGACATCTTCTTTAGAGCTGTGTGTTCCAATCTCTCTCAATCTCTGTCTCTCTGTGTCTCTTTCGTGTGTGTGTGTGTGTGTATACACACGTGTGCATGCAAGTGTAATGATTGGCTGTTGCTCTGGGTATTTGTTTCCATCTGCTGCCAGAGGAAGGCTTCTCTAATGTTGGACACTGGTCTGTGGTTAGAGCATAATATCTTTAGGAATCATGTTACAATCACTGGTAGTAACTGGTTTTACCCTGGGTCTCTAGGATATCTAATCTTTGCTTTGTGGTCACCCAAGCATTGTCCGGTATGGATTCTATTGCCACCGTTGCCTTAACATTATTTCACAAGCAGGACAGATTCTAGATAACAGGTTTCATGGTTAGGTTGGTGTTTATGTTTCTCTTTTGGTAGCCTGTAAAATACAGTACATTTTATGTCAAAGACACTAGAAGTTTGTGGTCAAGGTTCTATAGAGGTGTCAGCACAACCTTCCTCTGTTGAGTAAGTTGTATGGCTGTTGTAGTCTTCAACAGAGCCTTGTTTTCAGTTTGTGAAGAGCAAAGTATTGTCATGGAAATATCCTGAATTGTTTGGGGATTTCCATGGGACACTTTCACCCAGTACCTCAATTGGATGAAACCCAAATCCTTGTAATGGAAGCTTCATTTGGTGACAAGATATGGTCAGTTGGAGTTCTGTTGTTCTGTCTCCCTCATTATTTGGAGACTTTATTCGGATAACATTCATGATGCCTAATCCTCATTCAGAGGGGCAAACAAGATAGACATTGGAAGTGAGAGAAGACAGAGAATAGGACAGGAGTCTAACAAAGAGGGATTCTGAAAGAATACCCAGCAGGGTATCAAAGCAGATGCTGAGACTCATAGCTAAACTTTGGGTAGAGTGCAAGGAATCTTATGGAAGAAGGGAGAAACAGAAATACTTGGAGGACAAGAGCTCCACAAGGAGACCATCAGAGCCAAAAATCTGGGCCCAAGGGGCCCTGCAGAGAATGATGAATCAACCAAGGACCATGCATGGAGAGGACCTAGACCCTCTGCTCAGATGTAACCCATGAGCAGCTCACTCTCCTTGGAGGTTTCCTAATAAGGGGAGCAAGGGCAGTCTCTGGCATGAACTCATGTTGCCTGATCTTGGATCACCTCCTCCTGGTGAGGTGGCCTTACTAGGCCACAGGGGAAGGGGATCCAGACAGTCCTGATGAGACATGATAGGATAGAATCAGATAGTAGAAGAGGAAGACCACCCTTATCACTGGACTAGGGGAGGGACATATTCGGGGAGAAGGAAGGAGGGTGGGACCAGGAGGAGCTGAAAAAGGGGGCCACAGCAGGGATACAAAGTGAGTAAGTTATAATGAATAAATAAATAAATAAATAAATAAATAAATAAATAAATAAATAAATAAATAACTTTGATGTTTATAGGAAGTTTCTACTGCAATAAATTTCTATGCTACCCTTTAAATAACCTTCAATTCTAGGTGTCTCTCTCCTCATTCATTTCCTCATTCCCATCCTCCTTTACCTTCCCAGGTGATCTTCCTGTTCCAGTCCCTTCTCCCATAGAATATATTGTGTTTATCTCTCCCAGGAATATCAATATGTTCCCCCCTCCCCATTTCTGTCCTTCATGCCCAACCTCTCTGTGTCTAAAGACTGTAGCTTGGTTACTACTTATTTAATGCCTAATATCCAGATATAAACAAATACATATCATATTTATCTTTCTGGGTCTGTGTTACCTCACTCTGGACTATATTTTCTAGTTCTGTTGATTTCCCTGTAAATTTAAGAATGTCATTTTTTAAGTGCTGAGTAATATACTATTGTAAAAATGTACCATATTTCCTTTATCTATTTTTCTACTTAAGGACATCTAGGTTGTTTCCAGTTTCTGGCAATTATGAACACACCAGAGATGAGCATGTTTGAGCAAGTGTCCTTGTGGTATGATGAAGCATCTTTTGAGTATATGACCAAGCTTGATATAGCTGGATCTTGAGGTAAATGGATTTTCAGCCTTTAGAGGAACCTCTACACTGATTTTCATAGTGATTGTACATGTATGCACTACTGCCAGCAATGGAGGAGTGCTTCCCTTGCTACACATACTCATCACTATGTACTGTCATTTGTATTGTTTATCTTAACCATTCTGACATGAGTAAGAAAGACTCTCGAAGTGGTTTCTGTTTGGATTTCCCTGAAGGCTAAGGATGTTGTACATTTCTTCAAGGACCCTTCAACTATTTGATTTTTCACTATAAAGAATTTTTGTCAACAAAACAACTTTCAAAGTAACAAAGTTTAAAGATATCACCTGCTTCCAAAATTGCTTTAAATTATAGTTAATTAAATGTGCTCTGGTACAATATTTAATGGAGTAAAATACAATATAGAGTATACAAATCAGCTTATTCATATAGTATGAGTGGTTTTTTTTTTTGAAGTGGTAAGAAAATTTGATAGGTAAAGCATAATCTGTTAAAGAAATTGTGCAGAGCAAATTTGTTAAATTTAGGGGAAAGCTTCAAATTCATAGAAAATTAATCTGAAATAGATCATAGACCTAAATTTGAGACCTTAGTTTACAAAACTTCTAGAAAAAAAAAGGAATGTCTTAATGACCTTGAGAAAATGTTTTTAAGTAAAGTACAAAATGCAGACTATTAAAAATGTTGGTAAACTAGAATTCACAAGGTTGAGATTTATGCTTATAAGAAGAAATAAAAAGCAAGCCAAAAGAGTGTAGAATATATTTCTAAATTTACACATGATAAGTCATACATTGCAAATATAAAAAAAGAAAACTTAGTGATTCAGAACAATTACTCAATAAAATAGTGAAAGAGAAACGAAATTTCAATGACAAATTTCTACCAATTGCAACTAAAAACATGAAAATATATACTCTATTGTTAGTAACTAAATCCAACTAAATATAAAACAATATACCACGGCTTACTTATAAGAATGGCTAAAGTGACCCTGACTATACATGTTTGACAATGATGTGAAAGAACTACATTTATAATATACTGCTAACGTGAATGCAAATTGGTAAGTTGATTCGGAGAGAATTTTTCACAATTTTATTTAAAGGTAAATAAAAACTAACCACCATATAGTCTAATTACTTCACTATTGTATTAATTTTCATGAGACATAAAAGCATGTATCAATGCAAAGACTTATAAACAAATGTCTGTAGATGTCTGATGTTTGTAAGACACAAACCCTTGATTAGTCACAGCTACACCCATCCTTCAGAATCTGCACCTGGTGCACACATCCTGTGCCATTTATCCAATCCAATAGGCCCAAACTGTGTGATTCCTAACACCAAGGGCTGGCCTAGCCCACATGAATTATATCCAAACTGAAACCTGGCTTGTCCTTACATATGGACATAGATTCAGTCTGTTAAGCAACCTGAACCTTGCATTCCTGCACCATCCAACAATGCTCAAGCCTGATTTGGCTGCATAGCCTATACACCTTCCTGGTCTGGTGAGTACCAAAGAGCCAAGACCTTTCATGCCATCCCCACACTCCCAGAAATGTTTCCATTAGTACAGCTTCTTCCAAACAGATCCAGCCTTTTGTTGTATTCTTATGCTTTTGTGCTTGCCAGTGAAGTGGAAAAAAAAAACTTTTATCAAAAGAAAAATTATCACTGAACTTCTAAAAGATGAACCTACCAACTCCTTATAACTTATCTGAAATCAATCAAGTTTGGGGAAAAGTAAAAACAAAATGAAGACTTTAAGGCACCTTAGAAACACACGTGAGATACACAACCAATGACAGAAGTATACAGGTCTAGTTGTGAAAACAAAAACAACATGAAAGGTCAAGATAGTATAAATGTCATTAAGACCATCAGTCTCGGGGGTTCCAAGATGGTGGCGAGCAGAGTGCACCGTTTTGGAAAGGCAGAGAACATGAATCTCTGAAATTGGTGAGTGGAGAGACAATCGAAACTAGAATTTGGACTTTTGGGCTATTTATTTATTTATCTATCTATCTATTTATTTATTTTATTATTATTATTATTTGCATTTTATTAACTCTGTATCCCAGCTGTAAAGATAGACAAACCCTTAGCCAAAGTAACTAAAAGGCAGAGAGAAACTATCCAAATCAGCAAAATCAGAAATGAAAAGAGAGACATAACTACAGACAATGAGGAAATACAATCATTAGGTTGTACTACAAAAGCCTATGTGCCACAAAGTTCAAAAATCTAAAAGAAATGTACAATTTTCTTGACAGATTCCATTTACCAAAATTAAGTCAAGACCAGGTAAAAGATTGAACAGCTCTATAGCCCCCAAGAAAATTGAAGCAGCCATTAACAACCTCCCTTCCAAAAAAAAGCCCAGGGCCAGATGGTTTCATTGCAGAATTCTACCAGACCTTCCAAGAAGTGCTAATTCTCTTCAAATTATTCCACAAAATAGAAACAGAAGGAACATTACCAAATTCATTCAATGAAGCCACAGTCACCTTAATACCTAAACCACACAAAGATCCAATGAAAAAAGAAAACTTCAGACCGATCTCTCTTATGAGCATTGATGCAAAGATACTCAATAGAAACTTGCAAACCGAATCCCAGAACACATCAAAGATATCATCCACCTTGACGAAGTAGGCTTCATCCCAGGCATGCAAGGGTGGTTCTATATAAAGAAATCCACCAATGTAACCCATCATATATACAAACTGATGGAGAAATACCACATGGTCATTTCCCTAGATACTGAAAAAGCATTTGACAAAGTCCAACACCCATTCATGTTTAAAGTCTTGGAGAGATCAGGGATACAAGGAACATATCTCAACACAGTAAAGGCAATATACAGCAAGCCTATAGCCAGCATCAATCTCAACGGAGAGAAACTTAAATCAATCCACCTGAAATCAGAGACAAGGCAAGGCTGCCCATTGTCTCCATATCTCTTCAACATAGTACTTGAAATCCTAGCTACAGTGATAAAACAAATAAGCGAGATCAAGGGAATACAAATCAGAGAGGAAGAAGTAAAAGTTTCACTATTCACAGATGATATAGTATACATAAGTGACCCCAAAAACTCAACCAGAGAAATCCTTCAGCTGATAAACACTTTCAGCAAAGTGGCTGGATACAAAATCAACTAAAAAAAAAAAAAACCAGAAGCCCTTCTGTATACCCAAGAAAAAAGGGCCAAGAAAGAAATCAGGAAAAAAAAAAAAACACTCTTCACAATAGCCACTATTAACATAATGTACCTTAGGGTGACCCTAACCAAGGAGGTGAAAGACCTGTTTGAAAAAAACTTCAAGTCTCTGAAGAAAGAAATTGAAAAAGACATCAGAAGATGGAAAGATCTCCCATGCTCATGGATCAGTAGGATTAACATAGTGAAAATGGCCATCTTGCCAAAAGCAATCTACAGATTCAATGCAATTTCCATCAAAATACCAACACAATTCTTTACAGACCTTGAAAGAAAGCTTCTCATCTTCATATGGAGAAACAAAAAACCCAGAATTTCCAAAACAATCCTGTAAAACAACAGATCTTCTGGAGGTATCTCCATCCCTGATCTCAAGTTGTACTACAGAGCAATAATAATAAAAACTGCTTGGTACTGGCATAGAAACAGAAAGGTGGATCAATGGAACTGAATAGAAGACCCAGAAATAAACCCACACACCTATGAATACTTGATTTTTTACAAAGAAGCCAAACCCATTCAATGGAAAAAAGACAGCATCTTCAACAAATGGTGCTGGTCCAATTGGATATCTACATGTAGAAAAATGAAAATAGATCCATATTTATCACCCTGCACAAAACTAAAGTCCAAGTGGATCAAAGACCTCAATATAAAAGCAGATACTCTAAATCGGTCAGAAGAAAAAGTGGGGAAGACCCTAGAACTCACTGGCACAGGAGACAACTTCCTGAATAGAACACCAACAGCACAGGCCCTAAGAACAACAATCAATAAAAGGGTCTTCATGAAACTGAAAAGCTTCTGTACAGCAAAAG
The DNA here is from genome assembly GCF_907164565.1 of Psammomys obesus. Taxonomy (NCBI): domain Eukaryota; kingdom Metazoa; phylum Chordata; class Mammalia; order Rodentia; family Muridae; genus Psammomys; species Psammomys obesus. Next base: position 3,904,513 of record NW_026589447.1, on the reverse strand, counting down.
ACACTGTCATTAGAACAAAACGTTAGCCTACAGATTGAGAAAGGATCTTCACCAACTCAACATCTGACAGAGGGCTGATATCTGGAATATATAGAGAACTAAAGATGCTAAAAGGCAATAATTCAAGTACCCCAATTAAAAAATGGGGTATGGTGCTAAACAGAGAAGTCTCTGTAGAAGAATATAGAATGGCAGAGAAACACATAAGATGTTCAACATCCCTAGCCATCAGAGAGATGAAAATCAAATGACCCTGAGACTTCACTTTACACCCATCAGAATGGCTGTGACAAAAAACTCAAGAGATAACACATGCTAGAGAGGCTGTGGAGAAAGGGGAACCCTCCTCCATTGCTAGTGGGAATGTCAATTGGTATGACCACTTTGGAAATCAATCTGGCGCTTTTTCAGATAAATAGGAATAGTGCTACCTCAAGATCCATCTATACCACTCCTAGGCATATACCCAAAAGATGTTCAAGTACACAACAAGGACATTTATTTGCTCAGCCATGTTTGTAGCAGCTTTATTCGTAACAGCCAGACCTGGAAACAACCCAGATGTTCACCAACAAAGGAATGGATACAGAAATTGTGGTACTTTTACACATATACACAAATACTACTCAGCAATTAAAAACAAGGAAATCATGAATTTTTCATGCAAATGGTAGGATCTAGAAAAAATCATCCTGAGTATGGTGTCCCAAAAGCAAAAAGACACACATGGTATATACTCACTTATACAGATAGGATAAACATACTAAAATATGTACACCTAAAGAAGATAAACAAGAAACAGGTCCAGGGGTAAGATCATCAATCCTCATCTAGAAAGACAAATGGGATGGACATTGGAAATAGGAGAAACCAAATAACAGGACAGGAGCCTACCAAAGAAGGCACCTGAATGATTCTACCTAGCAGTGTATCAAAGCAGATGCTGAGATCCATAACCATGCCTTCAACAGAGTGTAGAGAATCATATTAAAGAAGGATGAATTAGTATATCCTAGAGGGGACAGAGAGCCCCACAAGGTCCAAATATATCTGAGCACAGGGGTCTTCTATGAGACTGTTTCTCCAACCAAGGACCATGCATGGATATAACCTATGAACCCTGCTTATACATAGCCCATGGTAGCTCAGTATCCAAGTGGGTTTCATAGTAAGGGGGACAGGAATTGTTTCTGACATGAACTCATGAGCTTCCCCTCCCCACTGAGGGAGGAGTAGCCTTGCTAGGCCACAGATAAGGACATTGCAACCATCCTGAAGATACCTGATAACCTAGGGCCAGATGGAAGGAGAGGAGGATGCCCCCTCTCAGTAGACTCGGAAGGGGGCAGGGAGGAGATGAGGGAGGGAGGGAGGGAAGTATTGTGAGGTTAAGAGGGAGAGGGCTACATCTGGGATACAAGTGAATATAAAAATCATTTAAAAATAAAGTATTTAAAAAATACAAAAAAAAAAAAGACCATCAGTCTTGTAGAATGCTCTCCAATAAAATTTTCCAAGATGCAGAGGTTCTAGGTTATCTCCATACCTGGTACTTGGTTGGAATATGAGTCTCTGGGAAGATCCCTGTGTTCAAATTTTCTGGTTCTGTTGCTCTCCTTGTGGGGTTCCTGTTCTCTACAGATCTTACTATTTCCCACTTCTTACATAAGATTCCCTGCACGTTGCCCCACAATTGGCCTTAAGTCTCAGCGTCTGCTTTGATAATCTGCAGCGTAGAACCTTTCAGAGGCCCTCTGTGGCAGGTTCCTAAGTTGTTTCCTGTTTTCTTCTTCTTCTGATGTCCATCCTCATTGCCTTTTGGAATGGGGATTGAGCATTTTAGTCAGGGTCCTCTCTCGATTAGTTTCTTTAGATGTACAAGTTTTAGTAGGTTTAACCTATGTTATATGTCTATATGAGTGAATATATACTGTGTGTGTCTTTTTGCTTCTGGGACAGATCACTCAGGATGATCCTTTTCAGGTCCTACCATTTACCTGCAAATTTCATGATTTCCTTATTTTTCATTGTAAAGTAATACTCCATTGTGTAGATGTACCACAATTTCTGCATCCATTCTTTAGTTGAGGGGCATCTCAGCTGTTTCCAGCTAGTCCATGGTGGCTTACTGTCCAAGTGGGTTACATAGTAATGGGAAGAGGGACTGCCCCTGACATAATATGATTGGCCTGTTCTTGATCACCTCCCCCTGAGGAGAGAGAAGCATTACCAGGCCACAGAAGATGACAATGCAGCCATTCCTGATGTGATCTGATAGACTAAGGTCAGAAGGAAAGAGAGGAGGGCCTCCCCTTTCAGTGGACTTGGGGAGGGGCATGGGTGAAGAAGGGGGAGGATGGGACTGGGAGGGGAGGAGGGAGGGCCTTATGGGGGTATAAAAATGAATAAACTGTAAGTAATAAAAATAAATAAATTAAAAAAATCCTAGATTATCTGAGCACACAAAACTTACAAGAAAATCCATAAACTTTGTTAAAGAACTCAAGAAATTTGAAGAAGACATGAAAAACAGCTCATTGAATTTAGGGAAATAGCAATCAATGCCTCAGTGTTGCCCAAGAAAATCCAGACATAAAGTTAAATGAAACATACAGACAATACGATGTTAAAAAAGAAAACTGGATTTAACAAAGAAATGGAAACGTTAAAGAAACTCAAGCTTAAATGAAGATAAACTTGAAATTTTAATAGCACAATTACAAAACTCTTGGAAAAGACTAAAAAGCAGAATGAGTCAAGTATAAAGTAGAATATCAGGACTCTAAAATAAAATAGAAAAATTAGACTATACAAGCCAAATTGAAGAAGAAGAAGAAGAAGAAGAAGAAGAAGAAGAAGAAGAAGAAGAAGAAGAAGAAGAAGAAGAAGAAGAA
>NW_026589447.1:3862552-3901609 GCF_907164565.1 Psammomys obesus | reverse complement strand
AAGAAGAAGAAGAAGAAGAAGAAGAAGAAGAAGAAGAAGAAGAAGAACAAGAAGAAGAAGAACAAGAAGAAGAAGAACAAGAAGAAGAAGAACAAGAACAAGAAGAACAAGAAGAAGAAGAACAAGAACAAGAACAAGAAGAACAACAAGAGGAAGAAGAACAAGAACAAGAAGAAGAACAAAAGAACAAGAAGGAGAAAAGGACAAAGAGAATACCAAGAGAGGACCAAATCTTCAAATTATAAGCATAGATGAAAGAACAAGTCTCCTAAGTCAATGGAACAAATTACATCTTCAACAAGATCATTGAAAACAAAAATGTTCCAACATTAAAGTAAGTCAAACCCATAGAGATACAAAGGACATATAGAAAACCAAATAAACAGGAACTGAAAAGAAATTCCCCCGTAAAGCATTGCATTTAACCACAAAATAAATATATACAACAAGGAAAGAATATTTAAATCTACAATATAAAAAAACACAACTCACACACATAGAAAATCCTACCAGAATACCAGCTTGTTTCTCAATGGAAACTTTAAAAGCAAAACGATCAAGAAGAAATATATTTTTTTAAATATTTACTTTATTTATTTTTTTTACAATTTACTCATTTTATATCCCGATTGTAGTCCAATCCCTGAACTCTTCCCAATTCCACCCTCCCTCCCTCTTTCACTCTATCTCCATCCCCTAGGCCACTGAAAGGAGGAGTTCTCCTCCCCTGCATCTGCCCCTAGCTTTATCAAGTCTCATCAGGACTGCCTGGAACCTCTTCCTCTGTGGCCTGGCAGGACCACATAGCCAGGGGCAAGTGTTCAAAGAATAGGAAAATGAGTTCATAGCAGAAGCAGCCCTTGATACCTTTATTCGGGAACCCTCACAGAGACTGAGCAGTCTATTAGGCTACATCTGAGCAGGGGGTTTAGGTCCTCTCCATGCATGGTCTTTGGTGCATCATTCTGCGCAGGATCCCCTGGGTTCACATATTTTAATTTTGTTGGTCTACTTGTGGTGCTCCTATTCCCTCAGTGTCCTTCTATCCTTCTCTTCTTCCATAAGACTACCTGCACTCGGCTAAAAGTTTGGCTATGAGTCACAGCATCTGCTTCAATGCCCTGTTTCATGGAGCCTTTCAGAGGACTATCATTGAATGTCAACTTATACTACTGTACCCAGGAAACTATCTGCCATTGTTGAAAAAATAAAAATTTCCATACTGGCTAAAAAAATTCAGTTCTACCAAACCAGTGATGAAGTAAACATTGGAAAAGATGCTTACTTGATTAAACAGGTTGTATTTGTACATTTATGACACTGAATGTGTGAAAATAACAAAAGAATAGAGATTATGAGTTTAAAAGTGAAAGAAGGACTAGAGAAATGATGTAATTACAACTTATTTTAAAAATCTTAAAAAGGAGGAACTGAATCCATCTTTCTTTTTAAAGATATAATTTGCTTTTTAAAATTAATTTACTTTTATAAATTAGATTATTCACTTTGTATTTCAGCTGTAGCCATCTCCCTCATCCCACCCATTCCTACCATCCCTCTCTCATCTCTTCCCATGCCCCTCCCCAAGTCCACTAATAGGGGAGGTCCTCCTCCCCTTCTTTGTGAACCCTAGCCAATCAGGTCTCATCAGGACTGGCTGCATTGTCTTCCTCTGTGTCCTGGTAAGTCTGCTCCCCCATTAGGGGGAGGTGATCAAAGAGCCAGCCACTGAGTTCATATCAGAGACAGTCCCTGTTCCCATTACTAAGGAACCCACTTAGAGACTGAGTTGCCATGGGGTACATTTGTGCAGAGGTTCTGTGTTATCTCCATGCATGGTCCTTGGCTAGAGTATCAGTTTCAGAAAAAGACAAAAATGATTTTTGGTTCTGTTTTTGCTCTCCTTATGGAGCTCCTGTCCCCTCTAGGTTGTTCTATCTCCCCCTTTAATAATATTTTCTTCACTCTGCCCAAAGTTTGGCTATGAGTCTGAGCATCTGCTTTGATACCCTGCTTGGCAGAATCTTTCAAAAGCTCTCTGTGGTAGGCTGCTGTCATGTTCCCTGTTTTCTCCCTCTTCCTATGTCCATCCTGTTTGCCTCTCTGAATGAGGATTGATCATCTTACTTAGGTTCCTCCTTCTTGATTAGCTTCTTTCGGTGTACAGATTTTAGTATGTTTATCCTATATTATAAGTCTAATATGCACTTTTAAGTGAGTATATACCATGTGTGTCTTTCTGCTTCTGGGATACTTTACTTAGGATGATCATTTCTAGTTCCCACCATTTGCCTGCAAATTTCATGATTTCCTTGTTTTTAATTGCTGAATAGTATTCCATTGCGAAGATGTACCACAGTTTCAATATTCTCCATGAAATGGCTTTAAAAATAAAACCTTAAAGGGAAAATATAAAAAGTTTTTCTAAGGAAATAGGAAGAGAAAGCAAACAGGTGTTAATATCCTAGTATACAATAAAATAGACTTCCAACAAAAAAGATCAGAAGAAATAAAAGACCCTTTGTTTGATAATTAAACAAGGAGACATTACAATCTTAATTATATATGTACTAAACCTTGGGGCACCCAATTTCACTAAAGGAATATTAGTGGAAATGAAGATACATATAAACTCTAATTTAATAATAGTAGGTGATTGCAGTATCTCACTTTTTCCAATATATGGGTCATTTTTGGAAAAAACACATAGAGACATTAAGAACTAAATGGCATCATATATCAAATTGACATAATAGAGACCTGTAGAAAATTCTAACTAAATGCCTAAAGTATACTCTCTACTCAGCAGCACATGGAAGATTCTCTAAAATAGACTGCATACTGGTACATAAAACAAATATTAATAAATTCATAAACTAAATGATCCCATGTATCACCTCTTACCATAATGCAATAAGGCATAAGCAAACAGATTTCGTAATTGTGCAATCTCAAGGGGATTAAACACCATATTAATGAATGATGAATGCTTCAAAGATGAAATCAACATTTTTTTTAAAATTCCAGTAACAAAATGAAAATGAAAACACTATAGAAAAACCTCTGGGACACATTAAAAGCAGTCCAAGGAGTAAATTTATAGTTCTATGTCCCTACACTAAAAAAATCAGAAAGAACATAAATAAAGATATAACTCAAAAATTTAGAAAAAAAATAAAGTCAAACCAAAGCCAAGCAGAAGGTAAGAAATTATAATATCAGATCAAATTAATAAACTAGAAAGAGAAAACAAGACATAGAATAAAGAAATATAATATCTGTGGGAGTTTTTTGAGAACATAAACAGGAGCACTAAACTTTTGGCTCAACAAATAAAAAGAGAAGGCACAACCTAATAAAATCATAAATGAACAGGAAAAGGTGACAACAGACACAAAATAAATTCAGTACATTGTACTCCATGAAAATGGACCCATTCTTGACATTGCTCAGGTGGCCAAGAACCTGTGACTAGATAGGCCACTAAGTGACTCCTGATGTCATTCTCCTACACTCATAGATCGGCATCTTGCTCAGCCAATATCAGAGAAGCTTCTTCTTGCAGTTTATGGGAACAAATACAGAGTCCCCTAGTTAGAGAATGAGCAGAGATTGAGATACCATGAAATACTCAGTCCTCAATGGGGTGTCTCTATTAAATACCTGCTTTTGGAGCTCAAGGAATTCTTCAGACAAGGAGGTAGAAAGATTGTAAGAGCCAAGGGGATGAAAGACACCAAGGGGGAAAAATCCCTAGAAACAACAGGAGTAACACAAACATGAACTCACATAGATGAAGGCATCATGCATAGAGACTGAACAGGTCTAGGCCATATGGGACCCCAGAGCTGAGAGGAGAAGTAGACAAAAACTTATATCTCTAACCCCAATTGATAACCACTATCAAAATGAAAAATTAGATTTCTCCAACCAAGTCTTACTGGATATGCGTATCACTGTTGAGGGCAGGCATCTTGCCCAGTAGTAGATGGCCTACACAAAACATGTTCATGCTCAGTAGTCAATGTCCAACACAGAACATACTCAATGGTGTTTATTTAGGATTTTCTTTTCTCATAATGATCTAATTGGACATTTCTTTTTTCTTACCCTACAGGTTGTTTGCTTATGTATTACAGCTTCAGTTTTTTAATGGGCTTTTGATGTCTGCCAATGTGTGTGTCCCTGCAGCTATATGTGTTTCTTTTGCTTTTCTTTGATTCCTTTTTTTTTCTGTTCATTTGTTTGTTTTACCCTATCAGTTTTATTTATATTATTTTCTTTTTTATTTTATATTCCTGTTTATTTTCTAATGAAAGAGACCAAAAAAGGATATAGATTTGGTTGGGTAAGGAGGTGGAGAGGATTTGGGTTGAACTGGGGGAGTGAAATCACTAATCAGAATATATTTTTAATGGAAAAGAAATTTTAAAAATATTATAATTATAAACCCTATTTATTTCATTAACTTAGAAAACAACAACAAAAAAATAATTTCTAAAGTGCTCCAGACTAACAAACAAAGGTAAAGCAAGGAAAGATAAAAACATACAAACATAAGAAGCATATAACAAACAAGAAGACCAAAAAAAAAAGTAATAAAAAGTCTTTGGATTAAGCTACATTCAGGCCCAAATGTGTTTACCAAATTATCGAGGGTGATCCACAAACAACATTTTTTAGATTATTTAGAAAGTAGAAAGTCTCAACTCTTGCTATGAAGCTATGCTACTCTAATATCAAAGTCAAGTAATGAATATTATAAAATTCCACAGAGACTAATATCTGTACTGACCATAGTAGCAAAAAAAACTTCAATATTTGCAAACCAAATACAGGCATACATCCAAAGAATAATCCACTATGACCAAGTATGTAATATTCTGAATAAGAAGGGATGGTTCAACCTACATAAGTCAATAAATATAATAAAGCATATAAAAGACAAAAGAATGACATTGCCATCTCAATAGATGTAAAAAAGATTTGACAACATCCAACATGTCTTCCTAAAATAAGCCCTGGAGAGAACAGGACTGAAGGGAACATAATTAACATTAAAAAGGCTATATATGACAAACCTACAGTCAACAACATCTTAAATATAGAAAAAATCAAAGCAATCCTAATGAAATCAGTAAGGAGACAGGGATGACCACTATCACATTCACTTTGAATATAGCTTTTGACACACTAGAACAGAAGAAAAAGAGAAGAAAATTAAAACTATACAATTAAGAAGTAAGTCAAATTATCCTTTTTTGTTATGTGAAAAGCCCCAGAAATTCCATCATAAAAATGTACAGAAATGAAGAATAATTTCAGCAATGTGGAATGATACACAATTAAATTTAAATAAATCAGTTGCCTTTTTACACACCAAGAAGAAACATGCTAAGAAAGAGTTTAGAGACACACTCACACTCATTAACAATCCCGAAGAAGCAAAATTCCTAGGACTAAATCTAGCCAACAATGTGAAGGACATCAACATTAAAAACTTTAAATGTCTGAAGAAAGATTTTGAGGAAGAAACTAGAAAATGTAAAGACACCCCATGCTCAAGAATGAGAGGATTAATGTTGTGAAAATGACTATACTACCAAATGCAAATTACTAACATAACCACAATCCTAACTAAAATACCACATTATTACTAATAGAAAATTTAAAATATGCTGAAATTCATATGGGTCAAGAAAATATGCTGAATATAAAAAAACTGAGAGAAATTAAAATGCTGGAGAAATTACCATTCCAGATTTCAAGATATGTTAGAGAACTTTGTTAATAAAAACTTCATGGTGTTAGCATAAATACAGGCCTGTACACTAATAGAACAAAATAGAAGAACAAATCACGAATGCAGTTAATTAAAGACATCTGATACTTAACAACGCTTTCAAAAACACACAGTGGATAAATGACTGCATCTTCAAAGAAAAGAATAGTAGATACCCACATGTAGATGGTGTCCTGTAAGATATAAGTTTATGACTCTTGTTCTCCTTGTGGAGTTCCGGGTCTTTCTATCTCACTCTTCTTCCATAAGGATTCCTGAACTCTCTCCAAAGTTTGGGTATGAGTCTCAGTACCTCCTATGACACCCTAGTGGGTAGAGTCTTTCAGAGGTCCTCTGGGGAAGGCTCCTGTTCTGTTCCTTGCCTTCTCCTACTTCCAAAGTCTATCCTGTTTAACCTTCTGAATGAGGATTAAGGAGCTTCCCCGGGTTTTCCTTATTGTTTAGCTCCTTTAGGACAATAGATTTTAGTATGTTAATCCTATATAATATAGCTAATTTCATTTTAAAGTGAGTATTTATCATATGTGTCTTTCTGCTTCTGGGTTACCTCACTCAGGATCTTTTCTAGTTCCCACCATTTGTCTGCAAATTTCATAATTTCCTTGTTTTTAATTGCTGAGTAGTATTTCATGGTGTAAATGTACCACAATTTCTATATCCATTTCTCCATTTAGGTACATCTAGGTTGTTTCCAGATTCTGGCTATTACAAATAAATCTGCTATGAAACATCTGAAACACCTGGGCCCTGTGGGCCAGAAGAGACTGGTACTCCAACCAAGGACTATGCATGGAGAAGACCTAGACCCCATTGTCCTCTCAGTTTCTAAGCGGGTTCCCTAGTAAGAGGTACAGAGGCTGTCTCTGACATGAACTTATGGCTAGCTCTTTGATCATCTTCCCCTGGGGGTTGCAGCCTTGCCAGACCACAAAAGAATATGATGCAACCAGCTTTCATGAGACCTGATAAGCTAGGGTCAGATAGAAGGAGAGGTGGATCTCTCCTATCAGGGGACTTAAGGAGAGGTCTAGGGTGAGAAGAGGGATGGTGGGTGAGACTAGGAGGAGAGGAGGAGCGGGCTGAAATGGAGATACAAAGCGAATAAATATTAATAATATATACATAAAACTAAATTATAAAAGAAAGACATAGGTTTATGTAAGGTATTTCTGAATAGGCCTCCATTTGCCCAGAAATGAACCCCAATATTTGAAATGTAGGACTTTATTAAGCTAAAAAGCTTCTATGCAAAAAAAAAAAAAAAAAAAAAAAAAAAGAAACTAACAATGGACTGGAGAATATTCCCACAGAGTTGGGAAGAATCTTTGCACCTATAATTATGATGGAGGACTAATATGCAGAACGTACAAAAACACACACATACACAAAAACAAAAAGGTGAGAAAACAATTGGCCCAGTTATTTTTTTAAAAAATGGCTAAGGTTCTCAACATAGAATTCTTAACAAAACAAAACAAAACAAACAAACAAAAAACTTCAGTCAAGAAATATCTCAAAAACTTTATTTCCTAGGCCATTAAGGAATTGGTAATTAAAACTGCTTTGAGATTTCATCTTATCCAAGTCAAAAAAGCTAACATGAAGAAACAAATAAACAGCAAATACTGGTGATGATGTGGGGAAAGGGAAACCCTAATTAACTGTTGGAGGGATATCTAACTGTTGTAGCCATGCTGTAAACAAGTATGGATAATTCTCAAAAACCTAAAACAATATCAGCCCTATGAACCAGCTATACCATTTCTTGGCATATAACCAAAAAACTTGATATTGTATTCCACAGATACCTGTTCAGCTCTGTACACTGCTGCACTTTTCACAATAACTAAGAAAATGTCAAAAGCCAAGTCTTGAGCTGATAAACAGATAATGTAAATATGATATGCATGTACAGTGTATTATTCAGCTGTAAACAGAAAATGAAATCATGAAATTTCAGGTAAATTAAGCAACTGAATGAGCTAATCCAAACCAAGAAAGATAAACAGCACATACTTTCTCTTGTTTTTAGTTACTAGCTCTAAATCTTTCTAGTGTATAACTAGAAGTAACCACGGAAATCGGGAACATCAAATAAGACACGGAGAAAGTGGAAGGATCTTTAAAGAGGGTAAATAACAAGTGCAATTAAGGTGGAAATGGGGAAAGTAGGAAAGGGTGGATTTAATTGGGAGAATGAAGGGGACAATAGAAAGGAAAGGCAAGAAGGGCTGATAAATAATACTAAGGATATTTGAAAAAGCAATAAGCAATTATTTTATGTTTAAATAAAATTACACATAATACATTGACATATACACTCATCTATATGTCTGTCTATATTTATATCTATCTACATAGTTTACTGTATTTTTATACTTGTCAGTTGTTAGCCTTGATTATTGAGCAAATGCAGTCCTGTTCAGAAAGTCTTTTTCTATACATGTATCATGTAGGATAATGGTTAGGTTATTTTTCCTAGTAGTTCCAGTGTATCATGTTTCAGCCTTTGATTATCTTGATTATTTTTTTCTTCAACATATGGACATCCAGTTTTCTCAGCACCATTTGTTAAATATCTTTTTTTTTATTTTCTACTTTTATTTTTGATACCACTGTCAAACATTAAGTGTTTGAAGATACGTGTATTAATGTTTAGGTCTTCAGTTTTGTTCCACTACTCTACATGTATGTTTTTGTGCCAGTATCATATTGCTATGGCCCTGTAATATATTTTGGGTTCTAGAATGGTAATCCATCCAGACTTGTGTTTTTTGCTCAGGATAGTTTTGGGTACTGGATTTGTGTATGTGTGTGTGTGTATGTGTGTGTGTGTGCTGTGTGGTTTCATATGAATTTAGAAATAAGTTTTGATATGTCTTTGAAAATGTAAATATGCATTTTGCTAATTATCACATTGACTATATATCATAAACACACATATATAATTTGAATAAAATGTTTAATTTTACAACATGATTCTACTAAATCAAGAACCCAGACTGTCTTTTCATTTTCTATTGTCTTTAAAGCTTTCATTGTGAAAGTCCTTCACTTCCTTAATTAGGGTTATTTCTAGATATTTAAGTTTATTTGAGGCTATTTAGAATAGGAGTGTGTCAATAATCTCTTTCTTTGTATGTTTGTTGATGGTGCAGATCAAAGCTATTGATTTCATGTCACTGGTTTTAAAGGCAAGAATTGATCATGAAGAGCAACTAGAGTATTGCATGGGTATACCTAGTTAATAATGTTTCATCATCAGTTAGTGGAGAATCTATGATACCAGAGATATCACAGATGTGAGACATCTCCTAATCGCATTAGTAGGTGTGAAATGGAGCCCACCTGAGCCTGTGAGACAAAAACTGTGTGCACAGCAGATAGCAGAGATTGAGAACTCAGATTACCCAAGCCTTCTGAAGCTAAACTACAAGACTGTGTAGCAGCTAGTGAAAACTCAGGTGTAGAAATTATGTTTCCACTATTGACTTTTGTTTGTTGCATTGATCTGAATTTTTTTTCCTGATTCTTTCCACTTGGAGTATAAACACAAGTTGTTTTACTTCCCCTTTGCCCCCAGGATTCCACAGATGAGACTAAAAATCTACTTTGGATTTTAAAGAGACCTTTGACTTCTAAGTGCTAGAATTTTTTATTACAAATTATTCATTTGTATTCCAGCTGTAGCTCCCTCCCTCATCTCCTCCAAGTCCCACCCTTCCCCTTCTCCTCCCCCTATGCTCCTTCCCTAGTCCACTGATAGGGGAGGTCCTCCTCCCCTACTATCAAACCCTAGCCTATCAGGTCTCATCCAGACTGGCTGCATCTTCTTCCTCATTGGAGTGGGGGAGGAGTCTGAAGAGAGGGAAGCTCCAACCAAGGGCCATGCATGGAAAAGACCAAGACCCCCTGCTCAGATGTTCCCCCATAGGCAGTTCAGTCTCCCTGTGGGTTCCCTAATAAGGGGAGCATGGACTGTCTCTGACATGGACTCAGTGGTCTGCTCTTGATCACCTCCCCCTGGGGACTGGAAGCAGCCTTGCCAGGCCACAGAAGTGTTAGATTTTTTTTATTTTTTAAAATTCTATTATTTTTATATTAATTACAGTTTATTCACATTGTATCCCAGCTGTAGCCCCCTTCCTTCCCCCTTCCCAATATCACTCTCCCTTCTTCATCTCCTCCCATAACCCTCTCCAAGTCCACTGATACGAGAGGTTCTCCTCCCCTTCCATCTGACCCTAGCTTATCAAGGTCTCATCAGGACTGTCTGCATAGTCTTCCTCTTTGGCCTGGTATGGCTTCTCCCGTATCAGGAGGAGGTGATCAAAGAGCCAGCCACTGAGTTCATGTTAGACCTTGTCCCTGTTCCCCTTACTAGCGAACTCACTTGAAACTGAACTGCCATGGGCAACATCTGTGCAGGGATTCTAGGTTAACTCCACGAGTGGTCCATGGTTGGAGTATCAGTCTCAGAAAAGACCACTGGGCCCAGATTTCTTGGTTCTGTTGTTCTCCTTGCGGGGCTCATGTCTCCTTCAGGTCTTTCTATCTCCCCCTTCTTTCATAAGATTCCCTTCACTCTGCCCAAAATTTGGCTAGGTGTCTCAGCATCTGCTTTGATACCCAGCTAGGCAGAGTCTTTCAGAGGCCCTCCGTTTTGTTAGGCTTCTGTCCTATTCCTTCTGATTGCCATCCCATTTGCCTTTCTGAGTGAGGATTGACCAGGGTCCTCCTTCTTGCTTAGCTTCTTTGGGTGTACAGATTTTAGTACTTTTAACCAATATCGTATGTCTAATATCCACTTAAAAGTGAGTATATAATATGTGAGTCTTTCTGCTTCTGAGATACCTCACTCAGGATGATCTTTTCTAGTTCCCATTAGCTTGCAAATTTCATGATTTCCCTGCTTTTAATTGGTGAGTAGTATTCCAGTGTATAAATGTACCACAATTTCTGTATCCATTCCTCCATTGAGGAACAGCTGGGTTGTTTCCAGGTTCTGGCTATTACAAATAAAGCTGCTATGAACATGGTTGAGTAAATGTCCTTGTTGTGTACTTGAGCATATTTTGGATATATAACTAGGAGTGGTATAGATGAGTCTTTTTTTATTTTATTTTATTAATTACACTTTATTCATTTTGTATCCCCCATAAGCCCTTCCCTCCTCCCCTCCTGATCCCACCCTCCCTCCACTTTCTGCATGCATGCCACTCCCCAAGTCCACTGATAGGGGAGGTTCTCCTTTCCTTTCTGATCTTAGTCTTTCAGTTCTCATCATAGCTGAGTCTTGAGGAAACACTATTCCTAATTTCCTGAGAAAGCGCCAGATTGATGTCCCAAGTAGTTGTACAAGTTTACATTCCCACCAGCAATAGAGGAGGATTCTCCTTTCTCCATATACTCTCCAACATGTGTTGTCACTTGAGTTTTTGATCTTAGCCATTCTGATGGGTGTAAGGTAAAATCAATGTGGGAATTGAAAACATTTGACCATGTTTGACAGTGTAATATTTAGAAGAGATCTTGGAAGACATGGCATTAATGATTATGCATTAATGTGTGTAACATTGCCAAGGGTGCATTTTGGTTACCTTTAACTGTTAACTTTACACAATACAAAGTCATATGATACTATGACTAACCTGGGAATTGCCTTGATCATATTGCCTTGTGTGTATGTATTTTGGATATAATTTGATGGCCAGTTGTCAGGAAAGGGACCAGCGATCCATGGATACCTCCATTCCTTGAACAGGTAAGCCCTTGGCTGTGTGATAAAGCTAAATACACAATGGTCTGCAAAGAAGCCATTGAGCAGTATTCATTTATGCTTTATACTTCAATTTCTCACTTGAGTTCCTACCCTGAATTCTCTCAGTTGTGATAACCTGTAAGCTAAAATAAACCTTTTCTTTCCCTAAGTTGTTTTCAGTCATTTCTTTAATAGCATCAGAAATGATACTCATTCTTCAATTCCTTTTCAAAAGGTTGTCCTAACACTAAAAAATATTCCAATTATACATAAATTCTTAGAAGTTATACGAACTCTCACAATCACAACAAAACTGTCTACTTGTATCTAGAAGCAAAGCATAATTAGCAAAAAGCATGATTTTTAAAACATTTTATTGATTCTCTGTGAATTTCACATCATGCTCTCCAATCCCACTCATCTCCCTGTCCTGTCATATTGACCCTATGTCTTTGTAACCTCTCCTCCCCAAAAAAATAATAAGCAAAAATAAACAATAAAGCAAAACATAAAAAATCTTGTTATGGAAGATGCAGTGTGTCTCAGCTTGTCTTACATTATGCTCTTTTGGCCACACATCTTTACCTGCAAAATGTTCATTGCAGTGAGTCATTCATCTGTTTTGAGGCCTCTGGCTTCTGCTACACTATCAACATTGGATCCTCACCAAGACTCCTTTCAGATATATTGTTGTTGCCGTGTGTCATGGAGATCTTGTAGGTCTGGATCTGCAGAACAGGCCCCTTCACATGGTCTAGCAGTTCTAACATGGGGTACATATTGGGGTAGGCCAACTCAAGCCCCTAGCTCTAGACCTGTGTGATAGCTGAGTTGGACAGCCCACCAGGTCTCCAGCACTGCCCTAGCTAGCTCATCTAAGTGCTGCAGCCAGCAAGAGGAGGAACCAGCTCTCTCACACTCAGGCTCTCTGGGCCAGCTTGCCCTGTCCCCCACTACAAGGAACAGCTCTACTGTGCTGCAAGGGGAGGTACAGTCCCACACTCTCATGTGCTTCAGCCAGAGAGAGCTGGAGCCAGCTCTGTTCAGCCTTTGGACATCAACATGATTCCAAACAGCAGCCCAGACTAGGGACATAGCCTTCGGTGATAATTGGGCCAACGATATTGACACAGATCTCTTATGCTGCAGAACAAAGACCCAAACACGGCCTTCAGTGGTACCATGGTCTAGGAACTCACCATAGTCTCTAGTGCCAGAGAAGGCTACTCATATCAGGCTGTTCCTCACCACCCTCAAGTCTACAGTTTTGCCTCTCTTTATAGTGCTCAAACACTTTTTCTCCCATCTTTGCACCATATACTTGCACATCATAGTGGAGCCCACAGCAGGAGGGCCACATGTCCTCTGGCAACAAATATGATTTAAGAATAACTTCTTGGGTGTGGTGGCCCACACCTTTAATCCCCATACTCAGGAGACAGAGGCAGGCATATCACTGTGAATTCAAGGCCAGCCTGGTCTACCAAGAGGGTCCAAGACAGCCAAGGTTATACAGAGAAACTGCATCAAAAAAATTGGTTAGGCATTACTTCATGACAAAATTTGTTTCAAAAATATAAGCTCAGAACAAATCTCAATGTATACCTGATCTTCAGATTCCTAGTTTCTATAACAACTGGTAAGCCACATGAAATGCTTCATGTACACCATTTTGATCTTCTAAAAATTCAACTTTACATGTTTTGGTATAATAAAAACTTGAACACTCTACCCAGATAATGCAGAGAATAGAAAATAACCTTTCATGTATTTATCCCCTAAATCAAAGCATGTTGTCTTCTAAAGAACAAATGTAAAAAAGTTGGATGGTGACCAGGATGATGGTTCATTGTTATCTGAGTATTTTGTTTTTCATAGATGAAATACTCCATACAAGGACATGAGGAGAACACCCATTTATCATAACCAATTAGCATTAGGAATTGTTTAAAATAATTGTAGATAAGTAAATAGAAAATAAAAATGAAATTTGCTCTGCAGAAAATACAGAATGTTATTTAGATGTTTCAGTGAGAAATATCTTACTTCTAGAAAAATTCAATTTTAGAATCCAGAAGAAACAATTTGGAAAATGTCAGTGTCTACCATGTATATAAAAGAAGATAAGTAGCAAGAATAAAAGGAATAAATCATCATTGAAGAAAAAAAAAGAAAATAAAAAGTACAAGTTTGAAACAAAGTAGAAGTAAATGAAATTTAGAGTGATTTTAGGAGATTAAAAATAAACTAACAAGGAGTTCGAAGATGGCAGTAACAAATGTGCACCTTATCTTAGGGGCAGAGGATCTGAGATCCTGAAACCAGTGAGTGGGCCAACAGCTGGATCCAGAACATCGACACTGGGGTTTCCTAGGATTTGAGGGGACATGCTGTGAGTTGAGGTCCATAGGATAGCGGTCCCCGTGGCTATCTCCCAGGTCTTGGAATCACAAACTGTGAACCCACAGCATTTTCTGCACACTCCAGCAAGTGTGAAACCGCAGGTCCAGAGACTCTGTACTCCAGCAGCCAAGACAGTGGATCCCTACTGCTCCCCTGAGGGTAGCTTCAGGTTTACTGGGATATTTACTGGGCCAATTAGATCCAGACCCCGATGGCCATTTCCCTGGTCTGAGATTTGTGAACTGTGGGTCCTCAGCTCTCTCCACATAGGAGAGTGATTGGGGAGCTAAGGGTCCAGGGACCTTCCTCTCTGTCATTCAGACATCAGATCCCTTCTAGGTCCCCTGAGGTAAGCATCAGGAAGCCACAGTTTTGATGGTCACCCTGTGGAGACCAAACAAATACTCGAGTACACAGATCTTAGATCCAGATACCTCAGCCCAGATGAGTCTTACACCAGAGACACAGAATCTGGTAAATTTGTAAGCCTCAGCCAGCAACCTCCTGAAACACCCCAAGATTGCCACCCAAGCCAAGGCTATCTGGACATATACACATGGCACCATGCCTACACCTCAACCTGCACCTGCAACCTGCTCTACAAGAAAACAGGAGCCCCTTGACCTTTAACACATACCCCTACCCACACCCTCCTTGTCCCTGCCAGCACAAACACAAAAGCATGCATCCTCCCCTTCAAGGCACACACCCCAGTGCCCGAGCCACACCTCTCAAGACAACTGTACCAGTACCCCCCTTCCTTAGCTGCATCCCAGTTCCCATTCCTAAGGTCCTGGACCACTCTCACCGTCCTATAGATTACTCTGGACTACAGAGACAAGTGAATGCAGTATAAAGTACAGGCTGGTGGAAGAAACAGTCAAGGGTACCAGATGGCTAGAGGCTGTGGTAAGAATACAATCAACAAAAACCAGGACATCATGGTTACCAGAATACTCCCAAATTAATGGATATTATAATTCAGCTGAAACACAGGAAAATGAGCATTTATCTATGATTATGTCATTCTTAGAGGCACATAAAGGGGAAACAAACAAACAAATAGAGGCCATCATGGACAGACAAGAATCCAAATCAAACAGGTGAAAGAAATCAATAAAATTGTGAAAAAATGAAAACAGATTTAGACTTAATAAAGAAAACACAAACCAAGAAAACCCTGTAAATGGAAAATTAGAGAAGAGATCAGAAACCACAGAGATAAGCATCACCAATAGAATAAAGGAGATGGAGGAAAGAACCCCTAGTGCTGAAGATACAATTGTAGATATCATAGAAAACATAAAAAAGGAAAAGTTCCTGACACAAAACATCCAAGAAATAAAAGACACCATGAAAAGACAAAACTTAAGAATAATAGAAATAGACCAAAAAGAAGATTCCAGGCTCTAAGGTCCAGAAAATATTTTCAATAAAATCTTAGAAGAAAAATTCCCTAACCTTAAGAAAGAGAAGCCCTTATATGTACAAGAGGCCTACAGAACACCAAGTAGACTAGACCAGAAAAGAAATTCCTCATGCCAAATAATAATCAAAACAATCAATCTACACAAAAATGAGAAACATTAAAAGTGGAAAGGAAAAATACCAAGTTTCCTATAAAGGCAGACCTATCTGAATCACACCAGATTTCTCAACAAAGATTATGAAAGCTAGAAGACCCTGGACAGATATCATGCAGACACTGAGAAAACACAGATGCCAACCCAGTCTACTGTACTCAACAAAACTTTCAATCAACGTAGATGGAACAAACAAAATATTCCATAATTTAACTAAATTTAAGCAAAATATTTGCAGAAACCCAGCCCAACAGAAAATACTAGAAGGAACTCCAACCTAACAAGATCAGTAATACCCAAGAAAACAGAGGAAAAAGATAAGTGCACAACAAAAACAAAACAAAAGAAAACTAGCACACAAACAGAATCATACAAACTCCACAATAAAAGGAATTAGTAATCATTGGACACAAATATCAACCAACATCAACAGACTCGACTCTCCAATAATAAGATACAGATTAACAGAATGGTTGTGGAAACAGGATCCAACATTCTGCTGCATTCAAGAAACACACCTCTGCAACAAAGATAAAGACTACCTCAAAGTAAATGACTAGAAAAAGTTTTTTCAAGGAAATGGATGCAAGAAGCAAGCTGGAGTAGCCTTCCTAATATGTAATAAAGTAGACTTTCAACCAAAATTAATCCAAAGAGATGGATTTCATTCTCATCAAAGGAAAAATCCACCAGGAGGACATCATAATCCTGGACATGTATACACCAAATACAAAGGTTCCTGAATTTGTAAAAGGAATGTTATTAAAACTTAAATCACACATGAATCCTAACATATTAATAGTGGGAGACTTCAGCTCCCCACTACAGCCAAAGGGCAGACCATTGAGACAAAAGCTAAATAGAGAAATAATGACAATTGCAGAGGTTTTAAATCAAATGGATCTAAGAGACACCTACAGAACTTTTCACAAAAACACAAAATAATATACCTTCTTCTCAGTGCCTCACGGAACCTTCTCTAAAGTTGACCATGTAGTCAAGCAAAATCCAAGCCTCAATAGATACAAGAAGATTGAAATAATCCCTTGTATCCTCTCAAAAACACCATAGCCTAAAACTAGACCTCAACAGCAATAGAAAAAGCAAAAAGCCTACATGAATATGAACACTAAACAACTCTCTACTCAACAGCAGCAGAATCGAAGAAGAAATAAAAAAAGAAATTAGAGGCGTTCTAAAATTCAATGAAAATAAACCCACAGCTTACCCAAACTTATTGAACACAATGAAGCTATGCTAACAGGAAAGTTCATAGCAGTAAGTGCCCCAGAAATAAATTTGAGACATCTCATACAAGCAACTTATAGGCATACCTGAAAATCATAGGAAAAAAAGAAGCAGACACACCAAAAAGCTAACACCAATACTTTTCAAACTTTTCCACAAAATAGAAATAGAAGGAACATTATCAAACTCATTCTTTGAGGCCACAGTAACCTTGATACCCAAACCTCATGAAGACACAACAAAAAAGAGAACTTCATACCCATATCTCCTATGAGCATTGATGCAAAAATACTCAACAAAATACTGTAAACCAAATTCAAGAATACATAAAAGATATTATTCACAATAGCCCTCCTACATACAAAAGAAAAAAAAAAAGGGCAGAGAAAGAAATAAGAGAAGCAACAGCCTGTACAATAGCTAAAGTGCCTTGGTGCAACTCTAAACAAGCAAGTGAAAGATCTGCATGAAAAAAACTTTGAGTCACTGAAGAAAAAAACTGAAGACAATATCAAAATATGGAAAGATCCCCCATGCTCATGGGTCTGTAGAAATAACACAGTGAAAATGGTCATAATAACTAAAGCAATCTACAGATTCAATGTAATTCTCATCAAAATACCAACACAATTCTTTAGTAAACTTGAAAGAACAATTCTCCAATTTAGTATGGAGAAACGAAACAAAACAAAACACCAGAATTGCTAAAAGAATTCTGTACAATAACAGATCTTCTGGAGGTATCTCCATCCCTAATATCAAGCTATACTATAGATCAACTATAGGATAAACTTACTAAAATCTGTACACCTAAAGAAACTAATCAAGGTAGGGGGGGGCAAGATGGCTGCACCAGGGGAACACTGCATCTGAGGAGCAGGACAGCATTTTCCGTACAGTGACCAAGAGACTGAACTCTGGGCCCTAAAACAACAGCGATTGTGTTTCCTAGGTGAGAGGAAACACCCACAGCATGGGAATCAGTCAGGTCCACTCTCAGGTCACCCAGCCAGAACCTGGAAGAGATCCCTGATTGCGCAAGCACGTGGTCTCCAGACCAGAGCCACATGCCTGCGTGTCATGATCACCTTCGCAGGCTGATTGGTGGGCACAAAAAACACCAGAGACTGGGAGTCCCAGTCGTGAGAAAACCCCAGAGGGAAGGAAGGAATGGTATTGACTTGGGTCACCCAGTCTTTCCCTGGAAAAAGTCTCGGAGACCCCTGGGTATGAGCCACCATCACTGAACTGGGCTCCAGCCCTGAGCTCAAACATTTGCTGCATGCCCAGCTTTCCTGCACAAACATAGCTGTGCCCCACAGGGCACCAGAGACTGGGAGTCACTGTCCAGAGAAATCCTCACAGGGAACGAAGCAAAGGGGACGGACTTAGGCCACCCAGTATATCCCTGGAAAAGGTCCCGCAGACGAGCCAAACCCAGTGACCTGACCTGCTGTGCACCAGATAGACTGCTGTTACCAGCAGAGCGGTACCCACCCACCACAGATTACCTCTTGGGTACTGGGGCACAGAGCAACAACCTCAGACCTATGAAAGCCTGGAATCACCTAGATTAACCCCCAGATACTGTTTCAAGGGGCAAACAGTTATCCCTAAAAAAACTGACCGAACCACAAGGCACACAGGTTACAGCAGCAGATCACTAAATTTACAGCAAAAAACCCAGAAGCAGGGCAGCTGTCTTCAGGACTTCTCCAGGTGAGAGGAGAGCCCTCTTGACTAACAAGGACCACAGTTACCACTCAGGTCTCTATGCCTGAGGTGAGCAGCAGCAACTCCTGAAAACACCAGCCATCCAGTGACTATACCCAAAAAGCTGAGAAAGCTTCCTTCAAGAAAAACCATCTTCCTGCCAAGGGGATTCTCTCCACCACAGGACTCCAGGAACCACCAGAAACTAACTCCAAACACCTAAGATAGCCCAATGGGTAGAAGCCACCATAAAAGCTCAAGCAACAAAAGACAGAACAATATGGCATCTCCAGAACCCAGTTATCCGGGGGCAAGTAGCCCTGGACACCCCAGCATAATTGAAATTCAAGAAGATGACCTAACATCTATGCTCATGAAGAGGATAACAGAGGAAACAAATAAAATGAGAAAAGACCTAGAGGAAGATAAACTCAAACAGATTATGGCCATCCGTAAAGAAATAGAGAAATACAAAAACAAGCAGATTATGGCCATCCGTAAAGAAATACAGGAAGTTGCAGCCAAACAGTTTGTGACCTTTAGAGAGGGAAATGCTTAAATCACTGAAAGAAATAAAGGAAACAGAGGATTGTTCAAACAAACAGCTGAAGGAATTGAAGGAAAATACAGTCAGACAGGTAAAGGAAATCAACAAAACGGCTCAAGATTTGAAGATAGAATTGGAAAAATTAAAGAAAACACAAATGGAGGAAATTGTGGAGAGAAAGAACTTAGGGAAGAAAACAGGAACTACAGAGGTTAGCATAACCAATAGACTACAAGAGATGGAAGAAAGAATCTCAGGTATGGAAGATACAATGGAAGAAATAGATGTAACTGTTAAAGAAAATGTTAAATCTAAAAAATTTCTGAAAAAGACCGTCTGAAAAATTCAAGACAACATAAAAAGACAAAACCTAAGAATAATAGGAATAGAGGAAAAAGAAGATTCCCTGATCCAAGGCCTAGAAAATATCTTCAACAAAATCATTGAAGAAAATTTCCCCAACTTAAAGGAGAGGCCAATAAGAATACAAGAGGCCTACAGAACACCCAATAAATTAGAGCAGAAAAGAAATCCTCCTGCTACATAATAACCAAAACAGAGAGTATACAGAACAAAGAAAAAATACTAAAGCTACAAGGGAAAAAGGCCAAGTAACATGTAATGGCAAACCCATCAGAATCACACCTGACTATTCAACAGAGACTATGAAAGGCAGAAGTGCCTGGACAGATATCTTGCAGACCCTAAGAGAACACAGATGTCAACCCAGGCTACTATACCCTGCAAAACTCTCAGTCCTGATAGACGGAGAAAACAAGATATTCAATGACAAAAATATTTCAACAACACCTACACACAAATCCAGCGTTACAGAGGACACTAGAAGGAAAAATACAACCCAAGAAAACTAGCTACTTTCAAGAAAACACAGGAAATAAATAACCTCACTACAGTAAAACAAAAAGCAAGCAAGCACACAACCTTATGACCACGGCCAACATCAAAATCAAAGGATCTAACAGCCACTGGTCTTAACCTCTCTCAATATCAATGGACTCAACTCTCCAGTAAAAAGTCATAGACAAACAGAATGAATACGTAAACAAAACCCAGCAATCTGTTGCATACAAGAAACACACCTAAGGCACAAAGATAGACATTACCTGAGGGTAAAAGTTTGGAAGACGACTTTCCAAGCAAATGGACCCAAGAAACAAGCAGGAATAGCCATTCTAATATCTGATAAAATAGACTTTCAACCAAAATTAATAAAAAGAGATGAGGAAGGACACTTCATACTCATCAAGGGAAAATTCCACCAGGAAGACATCATAATCCTGAACATCTGTGCCACAAATACAAAGGCACCCACATTTGTAAAAGAAACATTGATAAAACTTAAACCACACATAGATCCCCCCACATTAATAGTGGGAGACTTCAACACCCCACTCTCAACAAAGGACAGATCAACAAAACAGAAATTAAACAAAGAAACAATGTCTCTAACAAAGGTCATGAATCAAATGGACCTAACAAACATTTACAGAACCTTACACCCAAACACAAAAGAATTTACTTTCTTCTCAGCACCTCATGGAACCTTCTCCAAAAAAGACAATAGCTGGTCACAAAGCAAGCCTCAAAAGATACAAGAAGACTGAAATAATCCATTGTATCCTGGAATACATGGAATAAAGCTGGACCTCAAAAACAACAAAAATAGCAAAAAGCCTACACACACATGGAAAATGAACAACTTGCTACAAAGTCAGAGCTGGTCAGAGAAGAAATAAATTAAAATCTTACTAGAACTCAATAAAAATTAAGACCCAACATACCCAAACTTGTGGGACACAATGAAAGCAGTACTAAGAGGAAAGTTGATAGCACTAAGTGCCTTCAAGAAGAAATTCAAACAGCTCATTCAAGCAATTTAATGGCTCACTGAAAAACCCTAGAAAAAGAAGAAGCAGACACACAAAAAGGAGTAGACGGCTGGAAATAATAAAACTCAGAGCTGAAATCAATCAATTAGAAACAAATAAAACAACTCAAAGAATCAATGAAACCAAGAGCTGGTTCTTTGAGAAAGTCAACAAGATCGACAAACCCTTAGGCAAGCTAAATAAAAGGCAGAGAGACACCATCCAAACCAACAAAATCACAAATGAAAAGTGGAACATAACTACAGACACTTAGGGAATCCAAACAATCATTAGGACTTACTTCAAAAGTTTATATCCCACAAAATTTGAAAATCTAAAAGAAATGGACAATTTTCTTGATCGATTTTACTTACGAAAGCTGAATCAGGACCAGATAAATCAATTAAATAGTCCTATATCCCCCAAGAAAATACAAGCGATCTTCAAAAGTCTCCCATCGAAAAAAAACCCAGGACCAGATGGTTTCAGTGCAGAATTCTACCAGACATTCAAAGAAGAGCTAACTCCAATTCTCTTCAAACTATTCCACAAAATAGAAACAAAAGGAACATTACCAAACTCATTCTATGAAGCCACAGTCACCTTGGTACCTAAACCTGAAAAGACCCAACAAAAAAGGGAATTTCAGGCCAATCTCCCTTATGAACATTGATGCAAAAATACTCAACAAAATACTTGCAAATCGAATACAAGAATACATCAAAGATATCATCCACTATGACCAAGTAGGATTCATCCCAGGTATGCAGGGGTGGTTCAATATACAGAAATCCATCAATGTGATCCACCATATTAACAAACTGAAAGAAAAAAACCACATGATAATCTCCCTAGATGCTGAAAAAGCATTTGACAAAATCCAACATCCATTCATGTTTAAAGTATTGCAGAGATCAGGAATACAAGGCACATATCTAAACATAGTGAAGGCGATATACAGCAAGCCTATAGCCAACATCAAACTGAACAGAGAGAAATTTAAAACAATCCGCATGAAATCAGGGACAAGACAAGGGTGCCCCCTCTCTCCATATCTCTTCAACATAGTTCTGGAAGTCCTTGCTAGAGCAATAAGACACCTGAAGGAGATCAATAGGATACAAATTGGAAAGGAAAAAGTCAAATTATCACTATTTGCAGAAGATATGATAGTATACGTGAGTGACCCCAAAAACTCTACCAGGGAACTCCTACAGCTGATAAACACCTTCAGCAAAGTGGCCGGATATAAAATTAACTCAAAAAAAACCAGTAGCCTTCCTGTATACAAAAGACAAAAGGGCTGAGAAAGAAATTAGAGAAACAACACCATTCACAATAGCCACAAATGACATAAAGTACCTTGGTGTAACCCTAACCAAGCAAGTCAAAGACTTGTATGAAAAAAATTTCAAGTCTCTGAAGAAAGAATTAGAAGAAGATATCAGAAGATGGAAAGATCTCCCATGCTCATGGCTTGGCATGATTAACATAGTAAAAATGACCATCTTACCAAAAGCAATCTACAGATTCAATGCATTTCCCATCAAATTACCAAAAAAATTATTTACAGACCTGGAAAGAAAAATTCTCAACTTCATATGGAATAACAAGAAACCCAAAATTGCTAAAACAATCCACTACAATAAAAGATCTTCTGCAGGTATCTCCATGCCTGATCTTAAGTTGTACTATAGAGCAACAGTTATAAAAACTGCATGGTACTGGCATAGAAACAGAATGGTGGATCAATGGAATCGAGCACAAGACCCAGAAATAAACCCACACACTTATGGACACCTGATCTTTGACAAAGATGCCAAAACCATACAATGGAAAAAAGATAGCATCTTCAACAACTGGTGCTGGTCTAACTGGATGTCTATATGTAGAAAAATGCAAATAGATCCATACTTATCACCCTGCACAAACTAAAATCCAAGTGGATCAAAGATCTCAACATAAAACCACACACATTATATCAGCTAGAATAAAAGTGGGGAATACCCTAGAACTCATTGGTACAGGAGAAAACTTCCTGAACAGAACACCAACAGCACAGGCTCTAAGAGCAACAATCAATAAATGGGACCTCATGACACTCAAAATCTTCTGTAAAGCAAAGCACACCTTCAGTCATCTAAGCAAAATGAATGCCTACAGATTAGGAAAGAATCTTCACCAACCCTTTATCTGACAGAGGGCTAATATCCAGTATATATAAAGAACTAAAGAAGCTGAAAAGCAGCAAACCAAGTAATCCAATTAAAAAATGGGGAACAGAGGTAAATAGAGAACTCTCTGTAGAAGAATGGCCAAGATGAAAAACTCAAGTGACAACACATGCTGGAGAGGTTGTGGAAAAAGGAGAACCTTCCTCCATTGCTGGTAGGAATATAAACTTCACAACCACTCTTGAAATCAATCTGGCACTTTCTCAGATAACTAGGAATATCAAGATCCAGCCATACCACTCCTAGGCATATATCCAAAAAAGGTTCAATTACACAAAAAGGACATTTGCTCAACCATGTTTGTAGCAGCTTTATTTGTAATAGCCAGAAGCTGGAAACAGCCCAGATGCCCCTCAACTGAAGAATGGATGCAGAAATTGTGGTATATCTACACAATGGAATATTACTCTGCAATGAAAAATAAGGAAATCATGAAATTTGCAGGTAAATAGTGGGACCTGAAAAGGATCATCCTCAGTGAGCTGTTCCAGAAGCAGAAAGAGACACACGGTATATACTCACTCATATAGACATATAACATAGGATAAACCTACTAAAATCTGTACATCTAAAGAAACTAATCAAGAGAGAGAACTCTGACTAAAAGGATCAATCCCCATTCCAAAAAGCAATGAGGATGGGCATCAGAAGAAGAAGATAACAGGAAACAACCTAGGAACCTGCCACAGAGGACCTCTGAAAGGCTCTGCCATGCAGACTATCAAAGCAGACACTGAGACTTATGGCCAACTGTTGGGCAGAGTGTGTGGAATCTTATGTAAGAAGTGGGTAATAGTAAGATCTGGAGAAGACAGGAAGTTTACAAGGAGAGCAACAGAACCAGAAAATTTGAACACAGGGGTTTTCTCAGAGATTCATACTTCAACCAAGTACCAGGCATGGAGGTAACCTAGAACCCCTGAACAGATGTAGCCCATGGCAGTTTAGTGTCCAAGTGGGTTACATAGTAATGGGAAGAGGGACTGCCTCTCACATAATCTGATTGGCCTGCTCTTTGATCACCTCCCCTGAGGGAGGAACAGCCTTATCAGGCCACAGAAGATGACAATGCAGCCACTCCTGATGTGATCTGATAGACTAAGATCAGAAGGAAGGAGAGAAGGACCTCCCCTTTCAGTGGACTTGGGGATGGGCAGGTGTGAAGAAGTTGGAGGGAGGGTAGGCCTGGGAGGTGAGGAGGGAGGGGGTAATGGGGGGATACAAAGTGAATAATGTGTAATTAATAAAATAAAATTAAATTAAAAAAGAAACTAATCAAGAGGAATGACTCTTGCTAAAATGCTCAATCCCTATCCAGAAAGGCAAAGAGGATGGACATCAGAAGAAGGAGAAAAGAGGGAACAAGTCAGGAGCCTGACACAGAGGACCTCTGAAAAGCTCTGCCCTGCAGACTATCAATGTAGATGCTGAGACTTATGGGCAACTGTTGGGCAGAGTGAATGGAATTTTATGTAAGAAGTGGGTAATAGTAAGATCTGGAGAGGATAGGAACTCCACAAGGAGAGCAACAGAACCAAAAAATCTGAGCACAGGGATCTTTTCTGAGACTGATACTCCAACTAAGGACCATTCATTGAGATAACCTTGGACCCCTGCACAGATGTAGCCCATGGCAGTTCAGTATCCAAGTGGGTTCCATAGTAATAGGAACAGGGAATGTCTCTGACATGAACTGATTGGCCTGTTCTTTAATCACCCTCCCCCTCAGGGGTGAGCAGCCTTACAAGGCCACAGAAGAAAACAATGCAGCCACTCCTGATGAGACCTAATTGACTAGGGTTAGAAGGAAGGAAAAGAAGACCTCCCCTATCAGTGGACTTGGGGAGGGGCATGCGTGCAGAGGGGGGAGGAAGAGAGGTATTGTAATGGGAAGAGGAAATGAACCAGAGTGGAAATACAAAGTGAATAAATTGTAATTAATAAAGAAATAAAAAAACCTGCATGGTACTGGCAGAGAAACAGGCTGAAGGATCAACAGAATAGAATAGAAGACCCAGAATTAACCCCACACACCTACAGAATAATTGATTTTCAACAAAGCAACCAAAACCATACAATGGAAAAAATATAGGGTCTTCAACAAATGGTGCTGGACTAACTGGATATCTACAAGGAGAAAGGCCCAAACAAATCCATCTTTGTCACCCTGCACAAAACAAAGTTGAAGTAGATCAAAGACCTCAACCTAAAACCAGACACTAAACCTGTTAGAAGAAAAAGTGAGGAAAAGCCTGGAACTCATTGGCACACAAGACAACTTCCTGAACAGAACACCAACAGCACAGGCACTAAGACCAACAATAAATGGGAACTCATAAAACTAAAAAGATTCTGTAAAGCAAAGAACAAAACGACAGCCTACATATTGGGAAAGGATCTTCACCAACTCTGTATCTGACAAAGGGGTAATATCCACAATGTACAAAGAAACTGAAACATTAAACAAAAACAAGTAATCCAATAAAAAATGGGTATAGAGTTAAATAGAGAATTCTCAATTGAGAAATATGTAATGGCAGAAAAATACTTAAAGAAGTGCTCAAAATCCTTAGTCATCAGGGAGATGAATATTAAAACAACACTGAGTTTTCTCCTTTCACCCATCAGAATGGATAAGATCAAAAAGTCAAGTTACAACACATGCTGCAGAGGATGTGGAGAAATGGTAACCCTCCTTCATTGCTGGTTGGAATGTAAGCTTTTACAACCACTTTGGAAATTAATTTGGTGCTTTCTCAGAAAATTGGGAGTAGTGCTACCTCAAAATCCAGGTCTACCACTCCTAGGCATATACCCGAAATATGAGCAACTATATAAGGACATTTGCTCAACCATGTTCGTAGCAGTTCTATTCATAATATTCAGAATCTGGAAACAACGTAGATATCCTTCAGTGGAGGAATGGATACCAAAATTGTGGTACATTCACACAATGGAATACTACTCAGCTATTTGAAACAAGGAAGTCATGAAATTTTCAGGCAACCATTTTGAACTAGGGAAGAATATCTTGAGTGAGGTAATCCAGAAGCTGAAAGGCACACATGGTATATACTCACTCATAAGTGTTTATTTGACATACAATATAGGATAAACATACTAAAATCTATACTTCCAATGAAGCTAAACTACAAGGATGACCCTACAGAAGATGCTCAATCCTCATTCAGTAGGGGAAACTTGAGAGACATCACAAGCAGGGAACAGGACAGGAGCTTACCACAGATGGCCTCTGAAAGACTTCTCTGATCTAAGTATTGAAGCAGATGCTGAGACTCATAGCCAAATTTTGGGCCAAATGCATGAAATTTTATGAAAGATGTGGAGATAGAAAGAGCTGGGGGGGATACAAGACAATTAAAAAAAACTGGTCCCTGGGGGTTTTGCAGAGACTGATACCTCCACCAAGAACCATGCATGTAAAGAACCAAAAATCCTGCTCAGATGTAACTCATAGACTCAGTATCCAAGCAGGTTTTCTAGTAAACGGTCCAGGGGCTGTCTCTGGCATGAACTCAGTGGCAGGCTCTCTGATCACCTCCCCCTGGGGTATGCAGCCTTGCTATGCCACAGAGGAGGACAATGCAGGCAGTTCTGATGAGACCTGATAAGCCAAGGTCAGATAGAAGGGTAGAAGGTCCTCCCCTATCAGTGGACTAGGAGAAGGGCATTGGGAGGAGAAGAAGGAGGGTAGAAGGGACTGGGAGGAGATAAGGGGGAAGCTATAGCCAGGATACAACGTGAATAAATTGTAATAAATGATAAATTATAAAAAGAAAAAAATATATCTAGTATTCTCAAAGATGTCAGGAAGCTACTCTTACAAAACAAAAGGAGACTACTTAAATGGGAAAAACTAAAGTAAAAAATAAAGAAAGTACATTTTCCAATGGAATGTAAGATCGCTTATATTTGGAAACCATTCAAAAAGACAACTGGACAATGTGCCAAGAATTATAAGCTTTGGAGAACTCAGCTCTAATCGGGATGTCTTTATAAACCCCTCTCTTCAAAGCTCAATGAAACTAGACTGAAAGATTTTAAGAGGCAGGAGTGGTTGAGAAATACAAGGAAACATCATCATCCAGACAAAACAGGAAATATGACCTTTCAAAGACTGTGTCATAAGACATACACAAGTTCAAACCTGACTAAAATCTTAACTCAATAAGGGAAAGTGGACACCAAGTCCTATTCTTTAGCAAGAAACTCTTTAGAACAGATACCTAGTGGGAAAGTGAAAATTAGTTTTCCTCAATACAGTATCACTGAGCATCTCAACCACACTTCAGCTCAGGCCTGATGCCCAGGAGTAGTTGGCCAACACAAAATGGGTGTCCTGTTTATTATTATGGTTTATTTTGGTAATTTTTTGTCTTGTTGGGTTTCTGCTTGTGTGTGTAATTGGTTTACTTTTATTTGCTTTATTGTGTTGAGAGAAAGATGAAAGAGACAGAGAACATTAAGTTGGTAGGGAAGTAGAGAGAATTTGAGAAATATTTGGTGAGGGTAAAGAATATGATCAAAATATATTGTATGAAACAATTTTAAATGAAATTATTATATAAATAAAGTTGAATAAAAATAAGATTAAGAATAAACTGATTATAGCCGGAGATTGAAATCCTGATCTTATTACAAAGAGAAATAATGGGTAAATCTGTAAAGTAAAAGTTGATTCTTTAGACTTAACAGCAATTGAAGGAAGTTAAATATAAGCATAGAGAGTGAGAGAATGAAACAAAAAAGTAATTGATGAGGTAAACAAAGGATGATTTTCCCAAATTATAATTTGTAAATAGAAAAAGATTAGAAATATAAATAAAGTTAATATCAAAAGATCACACAAACTAATTGACAGCACTTCAGTAATTAGAAAGTAAGTAGTTACAACTATTTTTCACTTCCTAAGTTACAAATATATTAATTTATTTTGAAAGTTATAATTTTTCTTTGAATATTTTATATGCGCCCACAATGTATATATTATGACCATGAACACTCTAAAAATACCTCCAACTCTTACAAAATTCTTTACCCATGTGCTTCTCAAGATCTCATGTTCTTTTCTTCTTTGATATTTATTTATTTTTATTTTATGTGTGAGTGTTTTGCCTGACTCTATGCAAGAGAAGCATATGCTTACCTTGTACATGTACCAGGGCAGACTATCAGATTCTTTAGAACTTGAGAGTCAGATAGGTCAGAGGGCACCATATGGGTACTGGAAAATAAAACCAGGTCTTCTGAAAAAGACTTTAATCACTGAGCCATATCTCAAGACTCCCTTACTACACCCCCTGCCACTCTCTCTTTCTTTTGTTGTTCTTTTTGTAATAACCCACTGAGACCGATTAGTCCTGCTCTTACACTCATGGGTGTGAAGTGATTCACTGCAGCATGATCAAACTATCAGTACAGGGATACCTTTATCAAATGTGGGGTCTCCTGAGCCCGTTCTCCACCCGTGCTGAAATATTGACTGGATTGATCTTTTTCGTGTCTTACATATGCAATGAAAGCTTCTAGATATTGAGTGCAACGGCTCTGTTGTTTAAAGAAGATATCATTTTATAGTAGTCCTTTCCAACCTGTATCTCTTACAATTTTTCAGATTCCCCTTCAATGGGTCTGGAGACGGGTATGATATTGATGGATGAGGACTCCATAGACATTTTCTTCTGTTTGACTACTTGTTGGTGTATCAATTGCCATCTGTTGTAAAAAGATTCTCTGACATAAAATGAGAGTGATATCAATTTAGGGTTATTGGGATAATATCTATAATGTAGGCTAATAGTATATCTACAAGCAAAATAATAGTAGTAGGTTCTTCCAACGAGCCAATGAATTCCCCAGCTATGGGTTCTTTGGCCATCTTTACAAACAACAGGCATATGTTTCGTCCTAAAAAACAAGCCTCAATTCCAGTCAGAAACAAATTATAATGTTCATAATTTTCATTTTACTATTGCATCTATGCACATATCTTGCCAGGCCAGTAATTACTATAAATCATATCTCACAAGATGATTAGACCGTTGTTGACTTTAGTATAGCAAGTCTTCTACTATGAAAGCTAGCCAACAGAAAGGGAATATCCAGGAAAGTGATTTTCCATACCCTGCTCCCAGAGTCTGTAGTTTCTTCAGCTACAGGGTATGACCTTTAGTTTCTGGTGGGCAACATTAAGAAATGGCAATATTCTGTATTGTTTCAAAGGGATCACTTAACAGATAAACAACAGATCACCCAAAAACTATAAGAGTACCTTATTCCTGGCACTGGATTTTCTGTTTAACAGTCTATAGTCTCTTGGACATGTGTGATTTATCCCCTGTGATTTATAGTTTTGAAAATATTTTCCCACTCTGTAGCCTGACTCTATAGTCAATTCAAATCCTTTACAGTCCAAATGTGTGTTTTTTCTGATTTTCTCTTTTTTTATTAATTACATTTTATTCACTTTGTAACCCAGCTGTAGTGTCCTCCCTCATTCCTTCCCAATCCCACTCTCCCTCCCTAATCTCCTCCCATGCTCCTCCCCAAATCCACTGATAGGAGAGGTCCTCCTCCCATTTCATCTGACCCTGACTATCAGGTTTCATCAGGACTGGCTGCATTGTCTTCCTCTCTGGCCTAGTAAGGCTGTTCCACCCTCAGGAAGAGGTTATCAAAAAGCCAGACACTGAGTTCATGTCAAAGACAGTTCCTGTTCCCATTATTAGGGAACCCACTTAGATACTGAGCTTCCATGGACTACATCTGTGCAGTGGTTCTAGCTGATCTCCACACATGGTCCTTGGTTAGAGTATCAGTCTCAGAAAAGACCCCTGTGCCCAGAATTTTTAGTTCTGTGGCTCTCCTTGTGGAGCTCCTGTCCTCTTCAGGTCTTTCTATCCCCCCTTCTTTCATAAGATTTTCTGCACTCTGCCCAAAGTTTGGCTATGATTCTCAGCATCTACAACAACAACACAGGCTCTAAGATCAACAATCAATAAATGGGACCTCATGTAACTGAAAAGCTTCTGTAAAGCAAAGGACACTGTCATCAGAACAAAACAACTGCCTACAGATTGGGAAAGGATCTTTACCAACCCTTTATCTGACAGAGGGCTAATATCCAGAATATATAAAGAACTCAAAAAGTTAAACAGCAAAAAGTCAAGTAATCCAATTAAAAAAGGGGGTACAGAGCTAAACAGAGAAATCTCAATAGAGGAATATCCAATGACAGAGAAACACTTAAAGAAATCCTTATCCTCCTTAGTCATCAGGGAGATGCTAATCAATACAAATGTCTTTTAAATTTATGTGCCAATTGTTGGCGTATTTTACTTTGTGGCCAGGATTCCATTTAGAAAGTCCTTACTGAGTCTGTGTCCTAACGTGTACTCAACTATTCTTTCTTCTAAAAGTTCTGAAATTTTATTTCAAACATTGAAGCTTTTGTTCTATTTATAATTGATGTTTGCATAGTATATATCTACACTGTCTGCATCATGTGGTATTGTCTTTTGTCCACTGTGCATCTAGGCTTCTTTTTAAAGCTTCAGGTAGGTGAACATTTATGTACTTTTATCTGGATCCTCAATTCTGTTCCATTAACCAACACACATGTTTTTGTGCCAGTAACATGTTTTTAAACTGTTGCATTGTAGTATACTTCAAATCAAGAATGATGACATCCTCCAGAAAATTCTATATGATTTAAAATTGTTTAGGCCATCTATGTCAATTTCATTGTGATTTTTTTGAATTTATGTGAAAAGTTTTTTTCGAATTTTAATAGGAATTATGTCAAATCCGTAGGTTGCTTTTATCAGGACAGACATTTTAAGAATATTAGTACTATTAATCCATGATTTGAGGTTATTTCTCCATCTTCTGGTGTCTTCCTCCGTTTCATTTTTCTATGTTTCGAACATTTCATTATACAAGTCTCTTAGTTTCTTGACTAAGTTTATTTCAATGTACATTTTAAGCTTTCATGAATTGGATTGTTTCCTTAATTTCTTTTTCTTTGATATGTAAACAGGCTACTGGAATTTTTATCTATTCCTTTGGTATCTTGATCCTTCACTGAAAGTATTCATCAGCTTCAGGACTTTGTTCATGAAAATTTGGGGTCTTTCTTGAAAAGAAGTCAGTTAACTGAAAACAGGGATAATTTTACTGTTTCTTTTCTCATTGAACCTCTTTAATTTCATTCTCCTGTCTGGAGCTTTAGCTAAGCATTCAAGTACTCTTTGAATGAAAGTGGCTAGAGTTAACACTATTATTTCAGATCATAGTGCAATAGTGACTGTAAGTTCATCATATATATTCTTTATTATGTTGAGATATGTTCTTTCTACACCTGTTCTCTCTGCTAATTTTATGGTGAAGTAATACTGGAATCTGGCAAAGACCTTTTCTCCATTAACTCTGATTGTGATTTCTGGTCTTAAATCTACTCATGTAGTAAATTACGTTTACTGATTTACATTTGTGGGTCCATTGCTGCATCCCTTAAAGCCAGCTTCATAATATTTTGGAAGTGTTCTCGATTGCCAATATTTTTTTAAATTTATTTATTAATTAGAGTTTATTCACTTTGTATCCCAGCTACAGCCTCCTCTCTAATCCCCTCCCTCTTCTGTTCCCATGCCCGTCCCCGAGTCCTCTGATAGTGGATTTTTTTATTCAGAACTTTTTTGCACATTCATCATCAGACAGATTGGGCTATACTTCTCTTTTTTTGTTGAACTTTTATCTGTTTTTGGTATAAGGGTATTACTATTTTCAGGCCCGTATCACTGCAGATACCACACAATTAGAACACATGACTCAGATGACACAAGTTGGCTCTGGCCTGAATACCACTTTCCTGCAGTCTAGTTTTTATGGTTCCAAAAAATACTATGCAATCTTCAAAGGAAGGAAAAAAAATTAAATATTTGTATATAGTTGCAACACCTGTGAACCACAGCAGTTTCCAGTATGTTTATCTTTGATGGATAAGTGACATTTTTGGAGGCAGCAAATGAGAGATTTTGGTCTTTTAATATCAAATATCAAAGACAATAGTCTTTGTCTTTTCATGAGAGAATTTAGACTGTTAACTTTCAGAGTTATTTTTGAAGTGTGTATTGCTTCCTATCATTTTTTTTATTTTTGTAGTGTTTGGAAATGTTTGTGTTCTTTTTTGTATCACAAGAATCTCAGCAACCTTTTTTTTTTCTCCACTCACTTTTGAGTTTTTCTGTCTTTCTCTTCAGAGTAAAGAGTTCCATACATTATATTTTTTTATGGTTTGCTTGGTGATCATAAATTTCTTGAACCTTTTATCTTGGAATTATTTTTTAATTTACCTTCACTTTACACAGATACTTTTGACAATGTATTAGACATGGTTAGCAGTTTTGCTATATTAAATTTGAAATACTTCTTTGCAACCCCTTCCTGCTTTTAATGGTTTCACTGAAAAGCCAAGAGTTATTAAATAGATCAGCCTTTGCATTTGACTTGACCCTTCACTCATGCAGCTCTTACTATACTTTGTTCTGTATTTTCAATGATTAACTATAATACAATGTATGTAGTGTATTTTGTGTACCTCATATCTGGATGGGCTTTTTTACCCCTACGCTTAAAAAAAAATTTTCTTCAGTGATATTTTTTATTAATAAACAGTTAATGATTATTTTTTTTGTTTTTAGAGAAACAGAAGTAGAAGCATTTGCTTAAGTGATGCAATCATTTATAAGTTCTTTTTGCTCCTGTAAAGAACCCCTTATCCATGCTCCTAAAGTAATTCTAATTAAGATCAGGATCACCAAAATAGATAATTGGAATCATTGCTTTGCACAGTCATTCATGCCTATCCAGAGCAAATAAACATTTATATGTCCACAAGTTCAAATTGCTTAAGGTATTTGAAGCTTTCATTCTGAAAGCACTCTGTAGTGACCAAGAAGGTAGAAGTTTTAAAAGGTGGGTCCTAACGGGAGATCTTCTGGTGACTACATAGTATCTTCAAAGGAAATAATGAGATTGAATGGTTTTATTTAGTGTATTTTTCATGCCATTATACTTTTGGACTACCCATAATTCATGTTTTGCTTTTCATGCTATCTCAAACTTCTCCACGTAGTGTCCTTATACATTTTTTAATTTACCACTGACCTTGAGTTAATTATTCAAATCTTCTCTTTTATCTTCACACTCTGATATGTTTTCCCCATTACCCAATTATATAGGTAAAATTGCCCATCATTTTCCCAATGTTTATTTAAAATTTAAATATGATTACACCATTTTCAACTTCTCTTTCCTTCCTCTAACTGTTCCTATATCCCTCAGTCTTTGCTCACTTTCAAATTTATATTCTCTTTTTCTTTAATTGCCATGATTTCATATATACACATATAGTCATTCATACATAAATACAGCTTGCTCAGTCTATTTAATGTTACACACACACACACACACACACACACACACACATATATATATATATATTATGGGCTGACCAGCTGGAAATGGATAACCAATTAGGGGTTGCATCCCTTAATGAAGACTTTCTTTCTGCCCTCAGACATATTTGGTTACCTGTAGTTTGTTGTTTGTGGATGGGCACAGTGAGATCCACTGAACTTTATCTATTATAAGTTTTAATTTATTAATTAAAACTATTATATCAATCACTTTATCTCAACCCTGTCCCTCTTCCAACTCCTTCTATAACCTTCTATACTTCCTCTCAAATTTAAGATACATTTTTGATTATATATACTATATATATATGAATAAATATATGAAGACAAACTGAAAATTCTTCTGTTGTGGCTTTGTCTAGATGATTTGAAGGTTGACTACTTTGTACTGTATGGTCAATTAGGGCACTCATCTATGGTAGTGGCTTGACAATCCGTTCTCTCTCAGCAGTCATTATTTGACTATAGTATTTTATTAGGTTTGGGACCCCTTGAGATTTCTTGTTTCTCATTCATTTTTCTATTGATATTATCATTGTTCAAGTCCTTTTAAGGTAGTCACCTTTTTTAGGTATCCTAGATAAAACTTCTCTGACATTTCTAGAAAATTCTATCTTACAGCAGACTTTCTTGTTCTCTGGTTTTTGCAATCATTCTATTCCCTTTTCCTCTATGTTACCTGAGCTACAAGGTATGTATGTTTGTTGTAGATGTGTTTAGTGAGAGCAGGAAATCAATACAATCCGTTGAACTTTGCATTGTGACCTCTTGTGGTTTTCTGTAACTCTATCTATTTATTATAAAGATTGTTTGAGGAGGGGTGAGAGCTACACTTATCTGTGTATGTAGGGATAAGTTATAGAATGAAGTTAGGAGTTATGGTAGTCTAGTAAAGTAAAAATAGTTGATTCTCTTCTAAGTCTTGTAACTTATTTGTTCCAGTTAGTATTTTTTTATTTATTCTTCACTTTTAATTAAGTATAATTACAGCAGTTTCCCCTGTAGAGGTTTAAATAATAATGTCCCCAACAGGCTCATATATTTGCATGCTTAGTTTCCAGTTGATGAACTATTTGGAAGGACTAGAATGTATGCACTTGTTGAAGTAGCGTGTCTTGCTGGAGGAGGTTTTTCCGTAGGGGTGAGCACTTTCTACTGTGATGACAATGTACTAAACGTCTGAAACTGAAAGCAAGCCCCCAATTATTTTTTTCTTTTATAAGAGTTTCTTTGGATATCATGTCTCTTCACATGAATACAACACTAATTAAGGCATTCCATCAACATCCTCCAAACTCTCTCATGTCCCTCTGAAAATCAGGGCCTTGGTTTTTTTCTGTATATATTACATATACACATATGTATATACATATATATGAAAATTAATATTTTATATTTGCATAAAAGTACATACAATAATATAAGTGTATATATACCGATACATACATTTACAGTAAAATATATACATATTTTAAATAAAGTTAGATCACTTAGGGAGATGATGAGCCTCTGAATAATAACAGATA
This sequence comes from Psammomys obesus, assembly GCF_907164565.1. Lineage (NCBI taxonomy): Eukaryota > Metazoa > Chordata > Mammalia > Rodentia > Muridae > Psammomys > Psammomys obesus. Next base: position 3,866,403 of record NW_026589447.1, on the reverse strand, counting down.
TCTAACTAAATTTCCAGTGCCAGACTCGAGACACCAAGTTTCCAGTTTGTTAGAAGTTTCAAGATTCTGTACCTGTGGGAGTAGCTAATATTGTTGCAGTCATAGCAAAATGAATGATAGATGAAGTTCATGGGTCTGAAGTTAGAAGAAGTTTGCTGGAACTTCCATCAAATGAATTCTGGGTACTAGAAAAGCAGCTGATGGAGTGATAGAATATTTGTATTCTTTTTGTTTTCTTAATTATAATCAGACACCCATTCCAAAGTGGGCTTTAAGCCATAAATATCTGAATTTCCTGTTTTCCTTGTTAATTTGTCATTGAATCTTTTCTTGGTATTTTTTACCCTGTACCACACAGACTATCGACAGAATAATATAGTAGAATAAGATGAGCAACATAAAGACTGAATCTAAATCTAAAGTAATTTTGGAAGTATAATGAAAACATGAATTTCTAGGTTGAAGAAAATAAAAACAGCTTTTATACAATATGAAAGATAGTAATTTGGAATGTAAAATTTCACAAGGAACACTGGATACCACAGGCATTGGCAAACTACTAATAAAACTATAAGGACAGAGTAAAGTTTTCAAATGAAGACACCAGAAATGTTAGTGTCCTGGGAGTAAAGAATCAATTAAGTACAAAAATCAGACCAGGAGGAAAACTTAAATGTAAGAAATAATGGTCAACACAGATACCTACTGCTCCCTCAAAAAACAATACTTAGCTTCAATAATATGTTAACAGTGGTTTAACAATCTAAAATGTAAGTATTCCATAGTTAACTAATGAAAGGACTAGAGAATAAGTTATGCTAATGTTTCTAATTTTAGATTTTTATAGAAATTGCAAATTTAAATATACAGTAATATATATATAATAATTAATTACCATGTACCTTTAAACCTAATAGAAAAAAAAGAATTATTGGTGAATTCAAGTAAGAGAAAATAATTATTATACTTATAAGGACAAGTTTGTCCTACTACATAAAAAAATAATACAACTTGATCACAGAAAAACTTTTTGATATAGTTTTGAATTTGGTTTGTAATTGTTTTACTATTTTTTTAACTTTTGAAATAACATCATTATTCCCTTCTCCATCCTCTTTCCAAACTCACCCATATACCCATACACCCATATGTATGTGTATTTGTATATGCATGTATATTCCTATATATAGAAATATAACCTGCTCAACTTGAAGTAATGTTATTTTTGTGTATATTTTCAGGGACAAGCATTTGGAATTGGTTAACTATATGGTGTGCCCTTCCCTGGGGAAGAATATTTCTCCCACTCGAGGAGTGGGCATTCCTTAATTGCCCCCAATTCCTTCTGGAGGATTGAAATCTCTTTGGTTTTTCCTAGTTTACCTTAGCACATATATTGTTGCTGTCTCTCTTCAACAAATGTTAGGCAGTTATGTTGGAATAATTTTATGAGAGTAACTAGAGACATTCCTTTGAGACACAATTCTCCCAGCATGTTTTCTGCTTCTCTGGCTTTTATAGTCTTTCCATTCCTTTTACATAACATCTCCTGTGCCATAGTTGTAAGAGCTGTTCTGTAGATGCAATCATAGGAACTGTGTTCTACAACTCCGTGTTTTGATTCGTTGTAGTTTTCTGTAATGGTTTCCTTCTGTTGTAAAGAGAAGTTTCCTTGACAAGTGGTGATGAGTATACTTATCTTTGGATATAAGGGCATATAGTTATATATGTAGTAAGGAATTTTCTGGTTTTTAAAGTAGTAGTTATAGGGTTTTTGTTTGTTTGTTTTACTTCACTAGATCTGGGTAGTTGGCAAGATTTCCAGTACAAGGCAGGGGCTAGCAGGTCTTAAGCCCAATTAGAAAGTTGTTGTTTACTGCAAAGTTATACATGCAATGACTACACCTTTAGGGTTATTCTTTTATGCTTCTCTTTGTTGTAGTTCATAGGTATCATTGCAAGGTAGGACTGTTTGATCCTTTATCTTTCAAAATCTTGAATGGCCCTTTTGTTACCATAAAAGTAGTCCTCATGGAGGACGCTTTCCAGTCTGTTCCGGGCCCTGATCTGGAACTGCATGGGAACTTTAACAATAGTAATAGACCTTCCAACTCTCAGGAAAATCTAAGAGAAAAATCAATATTCTAAAATATTTTTGGAGTCTCTGGGCCAACCCTAACCAAAAACTGAAAAGGAATTTCATTTTTTATATTAATTACAGTTTATTTAATTTGTATCCTAGCTGTAGCCCCCTCCCTCATTCCCTACCAATCGCACCCTCCCTCCCTCAACTCCTCTTTGCCCCTCTCTAAGTCCACTGATAGGGGAGATCCTCCTCCCCTTCCATCTGACCCTAACTCATAAGGTCTCATCAGACTGGCTGCAATGTTCTCCTCTGTGGCCTAGCAAGGCTGCTCCTCCCTCAGAGGTGGGGGAGGGGGAAGGTCAAAGAGCCAGTCACAGATTTCACCTCAGAGACAGTCCCTGTCCTTGCTAGGGTAACCACTCAGATACTGAGCGGCAGCATCAGTATCTCAGATGGGCTACATCTGAGCAGGAGTTCTAGGTTATATTTATACATGGTCGCTGGTTGGAGAATCAGTCTCAGGAAAGATCCCTGTGCACAGATATATTTGGTCCTTATGGCTTTCCTGTTCTCTCCAGGTCTTACTAACTCCCTTTTCTTTCATATGATTCCCTGCACTCTGTCCAAGGTTTGGTTATGAGTCTCAGCATCTGCTTTGATACACTGCTAGGTAGAGTTTTTCAGAGGCACTCTATGGTAGGCTCCTGTCCTGTTTCTTGTTTTCTCTTTCTTCCAATGTCCATCCCATTCATCTTTCTAAGTGAGGATTGATCATCTTACCATGGGTCTTCCATCTTGTTTAGCTTCTTTAGGTGTACAGATTTTGGTATGTTTATCCTATCTTTTAGGTCTAGTATCCACTTATAAGTGAGTATATACTGTGTGTGTCTTTCTGCTTCTGGGATTCCTCACTCAGGAAGATCTTTTCTAGATCCCACCATTGACATGTAAATTTCACAATTTCCTTGTTTTTAATTGCTGAGTAGTATTCCATTATGTAAATGTATCAAGATTTCTGTATCCATTCCTCCGTTGAGGAACATCTGTGTTGTTTCCAGGTTCTGGCTATTACAAATAAATCTGCTATGAACATGGTTGAACAAATGTCCCTGTTGTGTACATGAGCCTCTTTTGGATATATGCCTAGGAGTGGTATAGACGGATTTTGAGGAAGCACTATTCCTAATTGTCTGAGAAAGCACCAGATTGATTTCCAGAGTGGTTGTACAAGTTTACATTCCCACCAGCAATGGAAGAGGAGTCCCCTTTCTCCACATCCTCTCCAGCATGTGTTTTCACTTGAGTTTTTGATCTTAGCCATTCTGATGGGTGTAAGGTGAAATCTCAGGATCACTTTGATTTGCATCTGTCGATGGCTAAGGATGTTGAGAATTTCTTTAGGTATTTATCTGCCATTCTATATTCCTCTACAGAGAAGTCTCTGTTTATCTCTGTACCCCATTTTTTTAATTGGATTACTTGGTTTGTTGAATTTTAGCTTCTTCAGTTCTTTACATATTCTGGATATTAGCCCTCTATCAGCTATAGTGTTGGTGAAGATCCTTTCCCAATCTGTAGGCTGTCATTTTGTTCTGATGACAGTATCTTTGTTACTTGCATTTGCCTCTTACCAAAAGTATTGGTAGGCCAGTTAAGAAAGTTAGATTTATATTATATATCAATGTTTACACACAATCTTACATTTATTACAGGAGTTTTATATATATATATATATATATATATATATATATATATATATATATAT
>NW_026589447.1:3855845-3862542 GCF_907164565.1 Psammomys obesus | reverse complement strand
TATATATATATATATATATATATATATATATATATATATATATATATTAAGATTCCTTATGACTTTTCAGACAGCTCTCCTGTTAGTTTATCTTCTGATTTTATCTTATTCTACCCTCCTAAGTTATAGACACTTCTTTTTTCACATTTCTCTGATAATATCACTGTACCCTACCATTTACCTCTTCCTTGTTTCTGTACCTACCAACCAGGAAAGAGTCCCCTTTTACTTTCCTAGACTCTTCAAATAATCACAGAATAAATACTCACATCTGGAGCTGGGAGCCTCTGATGAAAAAGAATGTGTGACACTTGTCGTTTTGGGTCAGGATCAACTCATTCAATATGATATTTTCTATTTCTGACCATTTACCTGAATATTTCACGATTTCAGTTTTCTTTATAGCTTTTTAAAATAATATTCCTAATTGTCTGAGAAAGCACCAGATTGCTTTCCAAAGTGGCTGCACAAGTTGACATTCCCACCAGCAATTGAAGAGAGTCCCCCTGTCTACACATCCTCTCGAGCATGTGTTGTCACTTGAGTTTTTGATCTTAGCCATTCTGATGGGTGTAAGGTGAAATCTTATGGTCATTTTGATTTGCAGTTCTCTGATAAGTAAGGACATTGAGCATTTCTTTTTTTTTGGGGGGGGTGGTTAGGGTTGTGCTAGGGTTAGAAATATTGTTACGGGTAACATTTTGTCCAGACAAAATGGCCGAGAAAGAAATTAGGGAAACAACACCCTTCACTATAGCCACTAATAACATAAAGTACCTTGGGTGACACTAACCAAGCAAGTGAAAGACCTGTTTGAGAAAAACTTCAAGTCTCTGAAGAAAGAAATTGAAGAAGATCTCAGAAGATGGAAAGATCTCCCATGCTCATGGATTGGTAAGATTAACATTGTGAAAATGGCCATCCTGCCAAAAGCAATCTACAGATTCAATGCAATTCCCATCAAAATACCAACTCAATTCTTTACAGACCTTGAAAAAAAGATTCTCAGCTTCATATGGAGAAAAAAAAACCCAGAATCTCCAAAACAATCCTGTACAACAACAGATCATCTGGAGGTATCGCTATCCCTGATCTCAAGTTGTACTACAGAGCAATAGTAATAAAAACTGCATGGTATTGGCATAAAAACACAAAGGAGGATCAATGGAACTGCATAGAAGACCCAGAAATAAACCCACACACCTATGAATACTCGATTTTTGACAAAGAAGCCAAAACCATTCAATGGAAAAAAGACAGCATCTTCAACAAATGGTGCTGGTCCAACTGGAAGTCCACATGCAGAAAAATGAAAATAGATCTATATTTATCACCCTGCACAAAACTAAAGTCCAAGTGGATCAAAGACCTCAACATAAAACCAGATACTCTAAATCTGTTAGAAGAAAAAGTGGGGAACAGCCTAGAATTCATTGGCACAGGAGACAACTTCCTGAACAGAACTCCAACAGCACAGGCTCTAAGAGCAACAATCAATAAATGGGACCTCATGAAACTGAAAAGCTTCTGTAAAGCAAAGGACACTGTCATCAAAACAAAATGCCTGCCTACAGATTGGGAAAGAATCTTCACTAACCCTTTATCTGACAGAGGACTAATATCGAGTATATACAAAGAACTAAAGAAGCTGAAAAGCAGCAAACCAAGTAATCCACTTAAAAAATGGGGAACAGAGCTAAACAGAGAATTCTCTGTAGAGGAATATCGAATGGCAGAGAAACACTTAAAGAAATGCTCATCCTCATTAGCCATCAGGGAAATGCAAATCAAAACGACCCTGAGATATCACCTTACACCCATCAGAATGGCCAAAATGAAAAACTCAAGGGACAACACATGCTGGAGAGGTTGTGGAGAAAGGGGAACCCTCCTCCACTGCTGGTGGGAATGTAAACTGATACAACCACTCTGGAAATCTATCTGGCGCTTTCTAAGACAATTAGGAATAGTGCTTCCTCAAGACCCAGCTATACCACTGCTAGGTATATACCCAAAGTTTGCTCAAGTACACAAAAGAGATATTTGCTCAACCATGTTTATAGCTGCTTTATTTGTAATAGCCAGAACCTGGAAACAACCCAGATGTCCATCAATGGAGGAATGGGTACAGAAATTGTGGTATTTTTACACAATGGAATACTACTCAGCAATCAAAAAGGAGGAAATCATGAAATTTACAGGCAAATGGTGGGACCTAGAAAAGATCATCCTGAGTGAAATATCCCAGAAGGAGAAAGACAAACATGGTATATACTCACTTATATAGACCTATAAGATATGATAAACCTAATGAAATCTATACACCTAAAAAAGATAATCAAGAGAGCGGACATGGGGTATGATTATCAATCCTCGTTTTGAAAGACAGATGGGATGCACATTAAACATTGACAGGAGTCTACTGAGCGCATTGGAAAGACTCTAACTAGCAGTGTTTTCAAAGCAAAGACTCATGACCAAACCTTTGGCAGAGTACAGGGAATCATAAGAAAGAAGGGGAGTTAGTATGATGAGGAAAGGGTAGGAGTTCCACAAGGACCAAACATATCTGGGCACAGGGTCTTTTCTGAGACTGACATGCAACCAAGGACCATGTATGAATGTAACCTTGAACCTCTGCTCAGATGTAGCCTGTGGTAACTCAGTAACCAATTGGTTTCCCATAGTGAGGGGAACAAGGACTATTTCTAACAGGAACTCAATGACTGGCTCTTTGGCCTCCCCACCCCCCAAGGGAGGAGCAATCCTGTTAGGCCACAGAGGAGAGCTTTGCAGCCAGTCCTGAAGATACCTAATAAAACAGGATCGGATGAATGGGGAGGAGGTTCCCCCTATCAGTGGACTTGGCAAGGGGCAGGGTGGAGATGAGGGAGGGAGGGAGGGACTGGGAGGGAATGAGGGATCGGGACATGGCTGGGATACAGAGTTAATAAAATGTAACTGGGGGGGCGGAGCCAAGATGGCGACTAGCACACACAGTTTCCGAGCTGTGGAAGAGATAAAGTTCTGAGCTGATGTGTGGAAGAACTTCTGAAGCCAGGGAAACAACGGAGAGACTTTCTAAACAACAGGGAACATCGCAGGAGGTGAAAACCTTGGTCTCGGGTCACCCACGGACTTGATTGGGGAAGGTGAGAAACGATCCTTTGATCTCTCGGCACTCCCCTCCCCCAGACCTCCCTCCTCCTCGGCACAGGCACAGCCGACTCGCCTTTCTCAGCGCAGACCTAACTGCCTGGGGCCTGCAGCCACTGAGGCGGAGCCCCAAGCCCTTTATCGGCAAAGGCCAGCAGTACTGTGTCTCGGAGCCCCAGATTCACTCGCGGCGGCTGCACCATCCTCCCAGGGCCCGAGTCTGCTAGACGCCATACTAGCTCCGCACGAGCGCCATCACTGACGGTACGGCCCGCCCAATCCCACAGTGACAGAGAATACGCTATATACTCACCAAAACCAGACAAAAACGCCATACAAGCTAGACACACCAGGCGCTGGGCCTCCGAAGCTTGGAGAGCACAGTAAAGAGACCCCAGGACTTCCCAGAAAGCATCTGGACTAGCAACCCAGTCTCCAGTTACAGCGGGACTTTCTAACCTGGCGGCGGAGCAGCACTGAGCTGGCGGGGCACATCAGCCCTCCAGTTTAAGACTAACCAGGGCCAAACCAGAGAACAGAAAGGCTGATTACCCCAATTCCCACTGACGTGACCACCCTGAAATCTCCAGCTGCAGCAAGACCTCATAACCTGGCAGTGACAGCAGCACGGAACTGGCGGAGCACATCAAAGAAGCAGGGCCAAACCAGAGAACAGAGAGCCCAGATACGCCAATCTCTGCCAAGTGTCCTGCCTGTAAGTGAGTGCACCCTTGAGAATCTGCAGCTCCACTGATCCTGGGTTCTGCTAAAACAGAAGCCAGGCATCGAACCCCCTCCCACCCATATACCCACTTTGGGAAACAGAGGGGCACTTGGAACATTGAAGTTCCTGCTCTGTGGGTCTAATTGAGGAGTTAAGGCAGTTAATGCCAGAAATTGCGCTGCGATCATCACTAGCGCCTGCGACATATACATTGCAGAGCCCCTCCCACACACTCAAGGGTTCAACATTAGCCATCACTCTGTCCCTCGAGACACACGCCCACACCCACTTACACACACACACACATATACACACACACGCACGCACGCTTGCATTTGCCTCTGTTTGCGCCTGCGTACTTTCCTCCCACAGGTACAGCTAGTCCTCAGCATACGCTAAGGACACGGGACCTCTCTCAACTTCCTGAAGAATTCTCCAGACTCGAGAGAGAGACAGTACCAGTCTGATTGGCAGAATCCAAAAACAAACAGGGAAGGTCTCAGACAAGCCAATGGCCAGGGGTAGGCGAAAGAACACTTCCAACATAAATGAGGACATCATGACTTCACCAGCAAACCCCAAAATCGATGGATACTCCAATTCATCAGAAGCACAGGAAAATGACCTTAAAGCCATGCTTGCTCAATTATTTGAGGCTTATAAGGAGGAAATGAACAAATCTTTCAAAGAGTTGGCCAGTCAATTGGAGGTAAAGAAAGAAGAAATAGACAAAACCCTTAAAGAAACACAGGCAAACATAGCCAAACAAATAGAGGCACAAGTAGAGAAAAAATTAGTGGCATACAAAAAGGAAATGAACAAGGAAATAGAGTCCATCGTAGAGAGACAGGAATCCAAATTCAAACACATAAAAGAAATGGTGCAAGGCATGAAAACAGAATTAGAATCAATAAAGAAAACACAAAATGAGAAAACTCTTGAGCTGGAGAACTTGGAGAAAAGATCAGGAACCACAAAAGTAAGCATCACCAACAGAATACAAGAGATGGAAGAGAGAATCTCTGGAGCTGAAGACACACTTGCAGAAATTGATACTTCTCTCAAAGAAAAAGTAAAATCAGAAAAATTCCAATCACAAAATATCCAAGAAATCAAGGATGCTATGAAAAGACAAAATCTAAGAATAATAGGAATTGATGAAAAAGAAGACTCCAGGCTCCAAGGTCCAGAAAATATTTTCAAAAAAATCATGAGGCCTACAGAACACCAAATAGACTAGACCAGAAAAGAAACACATCACGTCACATCATAGTCAAAACACTAAATCTACAGAACAAAGAAAAGATATTAAAAGCAGCAAGGGAAAAAGGCCAAGTAACATATGAAGGTAGACCTATCAGAATCACACCAGACTTCTCATCAGAAACTATGAAAGCCAGAAGGGCCTGGGCAAGCATCATGGAGACTCTAAGAGATCACAAATGTCAACCGAGACTACTATACCCTGCAAAGCTTTCAATCAACATAGATGGAGAAAACAAAATATTCCATGACAAAACTAAATTTACGCAATATCTATACAGCAAACCAACCCTACAGAAGATACTAGAAGGAAAACTCCAATCCAACGAAAACGAATTCACCCAAGAAAACAGGGCATACAGATAATGTCCCAACAAAAATGAAAAGAAAACAAGCAATGAAACAAGGTAAGATCATCGACTCCATTACACAAGGAACTAACATGCATTGGTCAATATTATCTATCAATATTAATGGACTCAACTCACCAATAAAAAGACACAGGCTAACAGAATGGTTACGGAAACAGGACCCAACATTCTGTTGCATCCAAGAAACACACCTATGCAACAAAGATAAACACTACCTCAGAGTAAAGGGCTGGAAAAATGTTTTTCAAGCAAATGGTTCCAGAAAACAAGCTGGAGTAGCCATCCTAATATCTAATAAAATAGACTTTCAACCCAAGTTAATCAAAAAAGATAAGGAGGGCCACTATATTCTCATCAAAGGAAAAATCCAACAAGAGGACATCACAATTTTGAATATCTATGCCCCAAATACAAGAGCACCTACATTCGTAAATGAAACAATATTAAAGCTTAAATCATACATTGATCCTAATACCTTAATAGTAGGAGACTTCAACACCCCACTCTCATCAAGGGACAGATCAACCAGACAGACACCAAATAGGGAAATAAAAGCACTCACAGAATCCCTAAATCAAATGGACCTAATAGATGTCTACAGATCTTTTCACCCAAACTCAAAAGAGTACACCTTCTTTTCAGCACCACATGGAACCTTCTCCAAAATAGACCATATAGTTGGTCACAAAGCAAGCCTCAACAGATACAAAAGGATTGAAATAATCCCTTGTATACTATCTGACCACCATGGACTAAAGCTGGACATCAACAACAACAGAAACAACAAAAAGCCGACACGCACATGGAAACTGAACAACTTACTACTCAATGACAGCTGGGTCAAGGAAGAAATAAAGAAAGAAATTAAAGACTTTCTAGAATTCAATGAAAATGAAGGCACAACATACCCAAATTTATGGGACACATTGAAAGCAGTGCTCAGAGGAAAATTTATAGCACTAAGTGCCTACAAGAAGAAATCCGTAACATCACATACAAACAACTTAATGGCCCAACTGAAAAACCTAGAAAAAAAAGAAGCAGATACACCCAAGAGGAGCAGACGGCTGGAAATAATCAAACTAAGGGCAGAAATCAATCAATTAGAAACAAATAAAATTATCCAAAGAATCAATGAAACAAAAAGCTGGTTCTTTGAGAAAATCAACAAGATAGACAAACC
>NW_026589447.1:3820022-3850845 GCF_907164565.1 Psammomys obesus | reverse complement strand
TGGCCAGTCAATTGGAGGTAAAGAAAGAAGAAATAGACAAAACCCTTAAAGAAACACAGGCAAACATAGCCAAACAAATAGAGGCACAAGTAGAGAAAAAATTAGTGGCATACAAAAAGGAAATGAACAAGGAAATAGAGTCCATCGTAGAGAGACAGGAATCCAAATTCAAACACATAAAAGAAATGGTGCAAGGCATGAAAACAGAATTAGAATCAATAAAGAAAACACAAAATGAGAAAACTCTTGAGCTGGAGAACTTGGAGAAAAGATCAGGAACCACAAAAGTAAGCATCACCAACAGAATACAAGAGATGGAAGAGAGAATCTCTGGAGCTGAAGACACACTTGCAGAAATTGATACTTCTCTCAAAGAAAAAGTAAAATCAGAAAAATTCCAATCACAAAATATCCAAGAAATCAAGGATGCTATGAAAAGACAAAATCTAAGAATAATAGGAATTGATGAAAAAGAAGACTCCAGGCTCCAAGGTCCAGAAAATATTTTCAAAAAAATCATGAGGCCTACAGAACACCAAATAGACTAGACCAGAAAAGAAACACATCACGTCACATCATAGTCAAAACACTAAATCTACAGAACAAAGAAAAGATATTAAAAGCAGCAAGGGAAAAAGGCCAAGTAACATATGAAGGTAGACCTATCAGAATCACACCAGACTTCTCATCAGAAACTATGAAAGCCAGAAGGGCCTGGGCAAGCATCATGGAGACTCTAAGAGATCACAAATGTCAACCCAGACTACTATACCCTGCAAAGCTTTCAATCAACATAGATGGAGAAAACAAAATATTCCATGACAAAACTAAATTTACGCAATATCTATACAGCAAACCAACCCTACAGAAGATACTAGAAGGAAAACTCCAATCCAACGAAAACGAATTCACCCAAGAAAACAGGGCATACAGATAACATCCCAACAAAAATGAAAAGAAAACAAGCAATGAAACAAGGTAAGATCATCGACTCCATTACAAAAGGAACTAACATGCATTGGTCAATATTATCTATCAATATTAATGGACTCAACTCACCAATAAAAAGACACAGGCTAACAGAATGGTTACGGAAACAGGACCCAACATTCTGTTGCATCCAAGAAACACACCTATGCAACAAAGATAAACACTACCTCAGAGTAAAGGGCTGGAAAAATGTTTTTCAAGCAAATGGTTCCAGAAAACAAGCTGGAGTAGCCATCCTAATATCTAATAAAATAGACTTTCAACCCAAGTTAATCAAAAAAGATAAGGAGGGCCACTATATTCTCATCAAAGGAAAAATCCAACAAGAGGACATCACAATTTTGAATATCTATGCCCCAAATACAAGAGCACCTACATTCGTAAATGAAACAATATTAAAGCTTAAATCATACATTGATCCTAATACCTTAATAGTAGGAGACTTCAACACCCCACTCTCATCAAGGGACAGATCAACCAGACAGACACCAAATAGGGAAATAAAAGCACTCACAGAATCCCTAAATCAAATGGACCTAATAGATGTCTACAGATCTTTTCACCCAAACTCAAAAGAGTACACCTTCTTTTCAGCACCACATGGAACCTTCTCCAAAATAGACCATATAGTTGGTCACAAAGCAAGCCTCAACAGATACAAAAGGATTGAAATAATCCCTTGTATACTATCTGACCACCATGGACTAAAGCTGGACATCAACAACAACAGAAACAACAAAAAGCCGACACGCACATGGAAACTGAACAACTTACTACTCAATGACAGCTGGGTCAAGGAAGAAATAAAGAAAGAAATTAAAGACTTTCTAGAATTCAATGAAAATGAAGGCACAACATACCCAAATTTATGGGACACATTGAAAGCAGTGCTCAGAGGAAAATTTATAGCACTAAGTGCCTACAAGAAGAAATCCGTAACATCACATACAAACAACTTAATGGCCCAACTGAAAAACCTAGAAAAAAAAGAAGCAGATACACCCAAGAGGAGCAGACGGCTGGAAATAATCAAACTAAGGGCAGAAATCAATCAATTAGAAACAAATAAAATTATCCAAAGAATCAATGAAACAAAAAGCTGGTTCTTTGAGAAAATCAACAAGATAGACAAACCGTTAGCCAAACTAACTAAAAAGCAGAGAGAAACCATACAAATCAGCAAAATCAGACAGGAAAATGGGGACATAACTACAGACACTGAGGAAATCCAAACGATTATTAGGTCATACTACAAAAGCCTATATGGCACAAAATTTGAAAATCTAAATGAAATGGATAACTTTCTTGACAGATTCCATCTACCAAAATTAAGTCAAGATCAGGTAGAAAGACTGAATAGTCCTATATCTCCCAAGGAAATTGAAGCAGTCATTAACAGTCTCCCCTCCAAAAAAAGCCCTGGACCAGATGGCTTCAGCGCAGAATTCTACAAGACCTTCAAAGAAGTACTAACACCAATTCTCCTCAAACTATTCCATAAAATAGAAACAGAAGGAACACTACCAAACTCATTCTATGAAGCCACAGTCACTTTGATACCTAAACCACACAAAGATCCAACCAAAAAAGAGAACTTCAGACCTATCTCTCTTATGAACATTGATGCAAAAATACTCAATAAAATACTTGCAAACCGAATCCAAGAACACATCAAAGATATCATCCACCATGACCAAGTAGGCTTCATCCCAGGAATGCAAGGGTGGTTCAACATACGGAAATCCATCAATGTAATCCACCACATAAACAAAATGAAGGAGAAAAACCACATGATCATCTCCTTAGATGCTGAAAAAGCATTTGACAAAGTCCAACACCCATTTATGTTTAAAGTCTTGGAGAGATCAGGGATACAAGGCACATACCTAAAGATAGTAAAGGCAATATACAGCAAGCCTATAGCCAACATCAAACTCAATGGAGAGAAACTTAAAGCAATCCCACTGAAATCAGGGACAAGACAAGGCTGCCCACTCTCTCCATATCTCTTTAACATTGTACTTGAAGTCCTAGCCAGAGCAATAAGACAACTAAAGGAGATCAAGGGGATACAAATCGGAAAGGAAGAGGTCAAAGTGTCACTATTTGCAGATGATATGATAGTATACATGAGCGAACCCAAAGATTCAACCAGAGAACTTCTTCAGCTGATAAACACCTTCAGCAAAGTGGCAGGATACAAAATCAACTCAAAAAAATCAGAAGCCCTCTTGTATACCAAAGACAAAAAGGCCGAGAAAGAAATTAGGGAAACAACACCCTTCACAATAGCCACTAATAACATAAAGTACCTTGGTGTGACTCTAACCAAGCAAGTGAAAGACCTGTTTGAGAAAAACTTCAAGTCTTTGAAGAAAGAAATTGAAGAAGATCTCAGAAGATGGAAAGATCTCCCGTGCTCATGGATTGGTAGGATTAACATTGTGAAAATGGCCATCCTGCCAAAAGCAATTTACAGATTCAATGCAATTCCCATCAAAATACCAACTCAATTCTTTACAGACCTTGAAAAAAAGATTCTCAGCTTCATATGGAGAAACAAAAAACCCAGAATCTCCAAAACAATCCTGTACAACAACAGATCATCTGGTGGTATCTCCATTCCCGATCTCAAGCTGTACTACAGGGCAACAGTAATAAAAACTGCATGGTATTGGCATAGAAACAGAAAGGAGGATCAATGGAATCGCATAGAAGACCCAGAAATAAACCCACACACCTATGAATACTCAATATTTGACAAAGAAGCCAAATCCATTCAATGGAAAAAAGACAGCATCTTCAACAAATGGTGCTGGACCAACTGGATGTCTACATGCAGAAAAATGAAAATAGACCCATATTTATCACCCTGCACAAAACTAAAGTCCAAGTGGATCAAGGACCTCAACATAAAACCAGATACTCTAAATCAGCTGGAAAAAAAAGTGGGAAACAGCCTAGAACTCATTGGCACAGGAGACAACTTCCTGAACAGAACACCAACAGCACAGGCTCTAAGAGCAACAATCAATAAATGGGACCTCATGAAACTGAAAAGCTTCTGTAAAGCAAAAGACACTGTCATCAAAACAAATAGACAGCCTACAGATTGGGAAAGAATCTTCACCAACCCTTTATCTGACAGAGGGCTAATATCAAGTATATATAAAGAACTAAAGAAGCAGAAAAGCAACAAACCAAGTAATCCACTTAAAAAATGGGGAACAGAGCTAAAGAGAGAATTCTCTGTAGAGGAACATCGAATGGCAGAGAAACACTTAAAGAAATGCTCATCCTCATTAGCCATCAGGGAAATGCAAATCAAAACGACCCTGAGATATCACCTTACACCCATCAGAATGGCCAAGATGAAAAACTCAAGTGATAGCACATGCTGGAGAGGTTGTGGAGAAAAGGGAACCCTCCTCCATTGCTGGTGGGAATGTAAACTGGTTCAACCACTCTGGAAGTCAATCTGGCGCTTTCTCAGACAACTAGGAGTAGTGCTACCTCAAGACCCAGCTATACCACTCCTAGGTATATACCCAAAATTTGCTCAAGTACACAACAAGGACATTTGTTCAACCATGTTCGTAGCAGCTTTATTTGTAATAGCCAGAACTTGGAAACAACCCAGATGTCCATCAACGGAGGAATGGATACAGAAATTGTGGTATTTTTACACAATGGAATACTACTCAGCAATCAAAAAGGAGGAAATCATGAAATTTGCAGGCAAGTGGTGGGATCTAGAAAAGATCATTCTGAGTGAAGTATCCCAGAAGGAGAAAGACAAACTTGGTATATACTCGCTTATATAGACCTACAAGACATGATAAACATAATGAAATCTACACACCTAAAGAAGATAATCAAGAAAGTGGACACAGGCGAAGGTGATTAATCCTCATTTAGAAAGACAAATGGGATGTGCATTGAACTTATGACAGGAGTCTACCACAAAAGGCATCTGAAAGACTCTACCTAGCAGTGTTTCAAAGCAGACACTAAGACTCATAACCAAACCCTCGGCAGAGTGCAGGGAATCATATGAAAGAAGGGAAGTTAGTATGATATGGAAAGGATAGGAGCTCTACAAGGACCAAATATATCTGGGCACAGGGTCTTTTCTGAGACTGAAACTCAACCAAGGACCATCTATGGATATAACCTAGAACTTCTGCTCGGATGTGGCCTGTGGTAGCTCAGTAACCAAGTAGTTTTCCAAAGTAAGGGGGACACGGACTATTTCTAACAGGATCTCAAGGGCAGGCTGTTTGACACCTCCCCCCAGGGGAGGAGCAGTCTGTTAGGCCACAGAGGAGGACTTTGCAGCCAGCCCTGAAGATACCTGATAAAACAGGGACAGATGAAAGGGGAGGAGGTCCTCCCCTATCAGGGGACTTGGAAAGGGGCAGGGAGGAGACCAGGGAGGGAGTGTGGGGTTGGGGAGGGAATGAGGGAGCGGGATACAGCTGGGACACAGAGTTAACAAAATGTAACTAAAAAGAAAAAATAAAAAATAAAAAAAAAAGAAAAAAAAAAAGAAAGGACTCAAAAAAAAAAGAAAAAAAAATAAAGAAATTAAACTACTTTGAAAAAAAATAAAATGTAACTGATAAGAAAAAAATAAAATTAAATAATAAAAAAGGAAAAAAAAACATTTTGTCCAGAAAAACTGCTATGTGTTCTTTTTTTAATTTTTATTTCATTATATTAATCACAGGTTATTTACTTGTATCCCAACCGTAATCCCCTCCCTCATTCCCTCCCAACTCCACCCTCCATCCCTTGTCTCCTCCCTGTCCCTTTCCAAGTCCACTGCTAAGGGAGGTCTTCCTCCCCCTCCATCTGACCCTAGCTTATCATGTATCTTTAGGACTGGCTGCCATGTCCTCCTCTGTGACCTAGCAAGGCTGTTCCTCCCTCAGGGGGGGAGGGTAAAGGAGCCAGTCGTTTAGTTTATATCAGAAACAGTTCCTCTTCCCCTTACTAGGGTACCCACTTGGATACTGAGCCACCATGGGCTACAGCTGAGCAGGGGTTCTAGGTTATATCCATACATGGTCCTTGGTTGGAGAAATAGTCTCATAGAGGACCCCTGTGCCCTGATATATTTGGTCCTTGTGGAGCTCCTGTCCTCTTTCAGTCATATTACCTCCCCCTTTTATCTGATGATTCCCTGCACTCTGCCGAAGGTTTGATTATGAGTCTCTGCATCTGCTTTGATACACTGCTAAGTAGAGTCTTTCAGAAGCCCTCTATGGCAAGCTCTTGTCCTGTTACTTGTTTTCTTCTACTTCCCATGTCCATCCTATTTGTTTTTCTAATTAAGTATTGATCATCTTACCCGTGGTCCTTCTTCTTGTTTATCTTCTTTAGGTGTACATATTTTAGTGTGTTTATCCTATCTTATAGGTTAATATAATGTAAGTGAGTATATACTTTGTGTGTCTTTCTACTCCTGGGATACTTCACTCAGGATGATCTTTTCTAGATACCACGATTTGTCTGCAAATTTCATAATTTCCTTGTTTTTAATTGCTGAGTAGTATTCCAATGTATAAAAGTACCACAATTTCTGTATCCATTCCTCTGCTGAGGGACATCTCAGTTGTTTCCAGGTTCTGGCTATTACAAATAAAGCTGCTACAAACATGGTTGAGCAAATGTCCTTGTTGTATACTTGAGCTTCTTTTGGATATATGTCTAGGAGTGGTATAGCTGGATCTTGCGGAAGCACCAGATTGATTTCCAAAGTGGTTGTACCAGTTTGCATTCCCACCAGTAATGAAGGAGGATTCCCTTTTCTCCACAACCTCTCCAGCATGTGTTGTCCCTTGAGTTTTTAACCTTTGCCATTTTGATGGGTATAGGGGGAAATCTCAGGGTCATTTTGATCTGCATCTCTCTGATGGCTAAGGATGTTGAGCATATCTTTAGGTGTTTCTCTGTCATTCTATATTCCTCTATAGAGAATTCTCTATTTAGTTCTGTACCTGATTTTTTAATTGGATTGCTTGATTTATTGCATTTTAATTTCTTTAGTTCTTTATATATTCTGGATATCAGCACTCTGTCAGATATAGAGAAGGTGAAGATCCTTTTCCAGTCTGTAGGCTGTTGTTTTGTTTTTATGACAATGTCTTTTTCTTTACAGAAGCTTTTCAGTTTCATGATTTAGTTTCATGAATTTCAGTTTCATGATTTATCGATTTAGAGCCTGTCCTGTTGGTGTTCTGTTCAGGAAGTTATCTCCTGTGCCAGTGAGTTCTAGGTTATTCCCCAATTTTTCTTCCATCAGAAACTGGATACAACCTAGATGTCCCTCAACAGAAAAATGGATACAGAAATTGTAGAACAGTTACACAATGGAATACTACTCAGCAATTAAAAACAAAGAAATCATAAAATTTGCAGGCAAATAGATAGAACTAGAAAAGATTATCCTGAGTGAGGTATCTCAGAAGCAGAAAGACACAAACAGTTTATACTCACTTATAAGTGGATATTAGTCACATAATATAAGATAAACATACTAAAATCTGTACACTTAAAGAAGCTAATGAAGAAGGAGGACCGTGAGTAAGATGATCAATCCTCAGCAAATGGGATGAACATTGAAAGAAAGAGAAAACAGGAAACAGGACAGGAGCCTACCACAGAGGGCCTCTGAAAGAATTTACCCAGCAGTGTATCAAGGCAGATGCTGAGGCTCATAACCTAACTTTAGGCAGAGTGCAGGGAGTCTTATAAAAGAAGGGAAAGGTAGTAAGTCCTAGAGAGGACAGGAACTCTACAAGGAGAGCAATAGAACCAAAAAAAAATCTTGGTCCAGGTATCTTTTTTGAGACTGATACTCCAACCAAGGACCATGCATGGATATAACCTAGAACCCCTGCTCAGATGTAGCCCATGGCACCTCAGTATCCAAGCGAGTACTCTAGTAAGGGGAACAGACTTGCTCTCACGTGAACTCAGTGGCTGTCTCTTTGATCACCTTCCCCTGAGGGTAAAGCAGCCTTGCTAGGCCACAGAGAAAGACAATGCAGCCATTCCTGATGAGACCTGTTAGGCTAGGGTCAGATGGAAGGGGAGGACTTCCTCCTCTATCAGTGGACTTTAAAATGGCTATAGGAGGAGATGAGGGAGGGAGGTGGAATTGGGAGAGAATGAAAGAGGGGGCTACAGCTGTTATACAAAATGAATAAACTGCAACTAATATAAAAATAAAATAAAATATTATTTCATAGAGTAAATATACAACACCTATAAATATTTTTGACACTTTCTGAGAGGTTAGCCAGTAATTTTATTGTTATTTCTTTATCTGGTCTTAGTATCAAGGTAACAACTTCATTAGAAGACTATGAAGTCTTCCTTTTCTATTTTCTGGAATGATTTTAGGTGTATTGATGTTAATTCTTTGTAGTTCTATCAAAATTTGCTGATGTATATCTCCTGGACCTAATCAATTCTTAGGTGGAAGATTTTTTTTTTATTTCTACTTCTATCTCCTTGGTTGCTATAGAAGTGTTTAAATTTTTTTACTTAATCTTGATTTAATTTTGGTAGATCATATTATGAAAAATTCATGAAATTCAAACATTTTCATTATGTTTTCCAGTTTCATGGAGCATAGTTATTTTTAAAGTATGTCTGTGTTCATCTCTGAATGTCTTTAATATCTAATATGTTTATGTTGTGTAATATGTGATATGTTTCCATTTTATTTCTAATGTTATTAAGTTGGATCTTCTCTTTTTTTATTATAAATATGGTTAAAGGTTTGCTAATCTTGTTAATCTTTTAGGAGATTTCATTGCTCTTTTGTATGTTTTTTGTCATTTTTATTTATTTATTTTTCAGCCTTAACATTTATTATTTTTTCTCTATACTCTTTTTTTTGTGTTGTTTGCCTTTCTTTTTCAATAGCTTGTGAGTAAGACATTAAGTTTTTATTATTCCGTATCGCCAGTATTTTTATATAGGGCTATTTTTTATTTCATTCTCTCCAGTTTTATTATGTTGTCACTTCATGTTATAAACCTTTTTATTAGGACTGACTTCGTTTTGTCCCATAGATTCTGGCAAGTTTTGTTTTCATTTTCATTGAATTCTAGGAATTTAAAATTTCTTCTTTAATTTCATCAGTATTCTCTTGCTTAGCCTGTATGAATTTTTTTACTTTCTATATTTCTGTTGTTGTGGAAAGCTTTAGTCTTTTTGGTCAGATAATATGCAGAATAATGTTTCAATTTGTCTTAAATTTGTTGGAACTTGCTTTATGTACTTATACATAGTTGGTTTGGGAGAATATTGCACAAGCTGCTATGAAGAAATTGTGTTCTTTAATGCTTGGATGAAATGTTGTCTAGATGTTTGTTAGATCCATTTGATAGGGATGGTATGTATATGATTCATAAATGTTTAAAACTTTAATATGCTCCTGGTGGATTTTTCCCTTAATAAGCATGAAGTATCTTACTCTATCTCTTCTGATTGGTTTGGGTTTGAAATACAGTCTTTTCAGATATCAGAATAGCTATACTTACCTATTCAGTTTGCTTGGAATACCCTTTGTCTTCTTTTATCCTAAGGTGGTATGTATTTTGTATTCTATTGCTGTGATAAACCCATGCCCAAAACAAATTTAAGGAAGAAAGGATGTATTTGTCTTATACACTCCCATCACATCCAATCATTGAGAGAAGCCATGGCAGGAACTGAAGCAGACCTGGAAACTGGAGGCAGAAACTGGAGGCTTGTACTCCAGGCCTTTCTCATCCTACTAATTTTATACAACTCAGAAACAAGCGCCTTGGGTCACACCACCCGAAGTGAGAGGAGTTCATATACATCAACTATTTATTTTAAAAATTACCTACAGACTTTACTAGAGCCAATATTATGAAGCCATTTTAATAACTGAGGATTCTTCTTCCCACATGATGCTAGTATATGTCAAGTTGACAAAACAAAAATAAAAAAAAAACAATATAAACTTGACAAAAAATGCCTTGTCAATTCAACATAAATCACCATAACCATCCCTTCATTATTTTACTCCAGTCATTGCATATATATGATATGATCATACATGACTATATGATTATATATATATGTAATATACATATTACATATATATACAATTACAATATGTAATATATATAATATACATAACATTACAACTTTTAAAATCTTTGAAGTCTTTAAAAGTTCAGTCTCTTAATAATATTCAAAGTTGCTAGAAATATTCAGTCTCCTAACTGTGGGCTCCTTTAAAATAAAAAATAAGTTACATACTTCTTATTCTAAGAATCCCCAGTGCACAAATACAATCACACTAAAGCCAAACAGAACTCCAACTACATAAAAAAACTTATTTCTTGATATCTGAAATCCACTTACAATCCTTTAGACTCAATGGGTCTTGGGCAACTCCAATTTTTAGACACTTCATCTGTAACACACAATTCTTGTCTCCTGGACTCAAGCAGTTCCACCTGCTGCTGTCCTTGGCAATTATCCAATATTCCCCACCTCTCCAATATGATAGCATGACCACTAAAACTGAGGCTACATCTTCAACCAGTATCCATACCTGGACCCTCTTCAGTGACTGTGACACTGCCTCATTGTGCTAAACCTCAGATTTTCTCTATGATTCCTTCAAATCTTGGGGACTCACTATAAATGAGACCTCACCTTCCCATGGTAGCCTCTTTTCAGGGTGTCAAATCTTGCTACATCTTACCAAACCTCAGCTTCTCCTCATTATCCTTTTAATACTGAGGTATCCACTGAAACTGAGGATAATGGTATCTCCTAATCTCTCAGTACAAATTTAGTTGCTCTCTATGACTCTCATCTCTGAATGTCTCGTTCTTCCCCAATGGTAACACATAGGACATTTTTACACCTTTATTTAGCACAACTAAAAATTTGAGATGCATCCTTGTTCTTCTCTGAACCAAAGATTCTGTGTGCTGCCTCTGAAGAAATACTTTCCAGGAGATTTCTTATCATTGAGGCTGAGCTCTTGTTGCTAATCGGAAATTTTTCAGCCCCAGCTAACCAGCATCAATTTCATAGCAAAGTAAAGTTTAACCTTGGTGGTATTGGTCTTTAATTAATGACATCTGATTCCTCAGATCTGGCTAACTAGAAGCCACACATTCTCAATTCAAATTATCATATGAACAGCACTGATAAAATCTTTAAGTCATTATCAAACTTCCCTCTGAAATTTCCCAAGCCAGGTCTCCATCATGAGTATTGCTCTCATTATTCCTATCTTCTGGGATCCAAAAACAACTCACTAAACTCTGAAATACCTTTGGCCTTATCAGCTCAACTTTCCAAATATTTCTGTGTTTTCCCAAGAACATGTCAAGTCTGTAACAAAACTACCTCATGATCATAATAAGAATTTCTTTACCTGTTGTTGTTGTTGCTGTGCTAAACACCATGACCAAAAGTAGCCTGAGGAAGAAACACTTTATGAGGTTTACACATCATGATCAATGCCTATCATCGAAAGAAGCAGAAACTAAAACATGAGCCATCTATGACTTATTCTCCATGGCTGGTTTACCTTGTTTTAATAGTACAACTTAGAAATAATTGTGCAGATACCACCCACAGTGGACTGGCTACTCTCACATCAGGCATTAGTCAAAAAACTGTGGGAATAAGGGAGTGGGATACAGCGTTAAAAAAATGTAACTAATAATAATAAACAAAACAAAAAAAGACATTGAAAAAATCTATCCCAATAGATTTGGCTGCAGGCAAATTTTATGAAGGTATTTTCTTAATTGACATTTCTTATTTGTAGATGATTCCATAATGTATCAGGTTGATAGCAGCAAAACATTCTGAGCATATATTGTGGGTCTCTGCATTTCCATCAGCTACCAGATGAAGCCTCTCAGAAAAAAGTTATGCTAGGTTCTTGTATGAAAGCAGAGCAGAATAATATTAATAGTGAAAGGAGTTGGCTTTCTCTCATCAGGTGGGTCTTAAGTTGGGCCCTTCATTGGTGGACATTTCCTCAGTCTCTGCACCGTTTTTATCCATGTCCTGTAGACAGTACAAATTTTGGGTCAGAGGTTTTGTGTGTTGGTTAGTGTCCTCCTCCTTCCACTGGAAGTCTCACCTGGCTACAGGAGGTTGCAACTTTAGGCTCCTAAAGCCCCATTGTTAGAAGTCTCAGAGTCACCACTATAGATTCCTGGGGTCCTGCCCTGTCTCAGGACTCTGGCTCATCCTAGAGATGCTCCTCCAATGCTGACTTTTGTTGAGGTAGTCAGAGGGGTCAAGAACATCACAAGAAGACCTACAGAATAAACTAACCTAAATCCATGGGGACTCACAGAATTGAAGCACCAACCACAGAGCATTCATGGTCCAGACCTAGACCCCCTACACATATGTAGCAAATGTGCAACTTGGTCATCATGTAGGTCTCCTAAAAATTGGAGTAGGGGGTGTCTCTGATTCTGTTGCCTGCCATTGGATCCTTTTCTCCTGCCTGGGCTGCCATGTCTAGCCTCAGTGCCAGAGAATGCATTTAGTCTTACTGGGACTTGATGTGCCAGGACAGGTTGGTACCCATTGCAATCCTCTTCTTGGAGGAGAAGGGAAGAGATGGTAGAAGTAGGAGGAGAGGAGAGAAGGAAGCGGGTCAAAATTTTAAGTGAATAAATTAATTAATTAATGAAAAAATTCTAACCATCACAGATGGTATACATTGTTGATGTTTGATGGGTATATCTTAAAGGCAGAAAAAAGAAGCATGCTGTTAGCCACTGTTATCAAGTTGTCTTCATCCTAAAGATACAGGGATGGTTCAATATACATAAACTAATAAAGGTAATCCACCACTTAAGGATGCTTCAGGACATAAACCACATGTTCATCTCATTAGATGCAGAAAAAAACCTTTGACAATGACAAAGATTATGATAAAAGTCCTAGAGAATCTAGGCATACAGGGTATATATATATATATATATATATATATATATATATATATATATATATATGAATACAATAAAGGCCATATAAAATGATCTTTGAGTCATTCTATGCCATATTATTTTAAGGATAAAACTAAAAGCATTTTCACTAAAATTAGGAGCAAGACAAGAATGTCCACTCTCCCCATTCTTATTAAACATAGTACTTGAAGTCTTAGCATACTATTTAAAGTCTTAGGTAGAAATATAGACATTTGAAGGAGGTATAGGGAATATAAATAAAGAAAGGAGTTAAATTATGCCTATTTTCAGATAATATGATTGTAGAGATAAAATACCATAAAGATACTACCAGAAAATTGTAAGTGATGAACACCTTAAGCAAAGTAGTACGGTACAAAATTAACAACAACAATGATGATGGTAACATCATCACCATCACCAACAACAGTAGCCTTTAGAGGGCATGCCAGCACCCAGATCCCCAGGCAAGCTTCCTGCCATAGACTACCAACACTCCCTCACCACCTCCCCAGCCTACTCTCAACAGACTTTCCTTCCAGTTACCTTATCCTGGTCCACATCAATATAAGCAGAAGCCACCTGTTCCACCTTTAGGATGATGTTAGCTATCGCCTTGCCATAAATTTCCTTCCTTACATTAAAATATGTCCCTTGTGTCTGTAGTCTGTAGAGGAATTTACTATGAAGGAATATTGGGTTTTGTTTAAGGCTTTTTCTTCATCAAATTAGACAATCCTGTGACTTTTATCTTTCAATCTGTTTATATGAATGATCATATTACTGAATTACAGATGTTAGACCATTCTTTCATTTGTAGAATGATGCCAACTTAATCATAGTATGAAATCTTTTTGATGTTTTTGATTCAATTATTAAGCATTTTTGAGAATAATCATATTTATGTTTTAAGGGATATTGGTCTATAACTTTTTTGTTGAGTCTTTTTGTTGTTTGGGTATCAAGGCAATAGTTGGCTTCATAAAAAGAATTAGAAAATATTCTTTCAGTTTCTACTTTTGGGAGTAACTTGATAAGTATTAGCATTAGTTCTTCTTTGAAGGTCTGATGAATTCTACACTACACTGAAGCCATCTGACCCTGGGTATTTTTGTTGTTGCTTTGGTTAGGAAAATTTAAGTTACAGCTTCTATTTTACTAGAGTTATAAGTTTGTTTTTATTATTTATTTTACCTTTATTTAACTTTGGAAGGTCATATATATTAGAAAGTTAGAAAAATGTTTTCAAGTAAAGTGTAAAATTTAATATATTCTGATAAATAAATAGCTATAGAGATATATTAGAAAAATGTTAGAATGAAGAAAAAAGAAAAAAATAAAATTAAGTCTTCAAGCAGTATTACAATCAGACAATATCAATATAAAAAACAAAAGACAAAAATAATATTTAAATAGAATAAGGAGGAGCTCCAGATATCTAAAATATCTTTATACAACTAAAAATATAATTTTATAATTGACAATCAAAAATTCTAGTAACACAATAAGCATATCCAATCACATAGGAGAGATCCTGTTAAATATTTTTAGAGACATATTATGATACTGTAATATTATAAAATAATAATTATTTACAAAGGCTCAATTCATGCATGTATTAGAAAATATGTATTTTGCAACTATTTTTATCTACTCATGAATATCAATGTTAGTTTATTTTAAACTGTCTTTTTCTATGTAACTCTGGAAACTTCCCTCACTATTTCTTTCTCTTAATCACAGTTTGATATAATTATTTTCCTGTTCTTCATAACCAAATAAAGAACTAAACAGAAAAATGAAGACATGTGCCATAATATTAACAGTGGTTATTTTGAGAGATTGCAAATTGTTCCAGATTTATTTATGTTGCTCTGATAACACACCTTGACAAAAAGCAGCTGAAGGAGAGATTTTATTTGGCTTAAAAATACACATTGTAGCCCATTTTTGCAGAAAAGACACAGAGACAGGATTTTGAGATAGGTGGACACACCACATTCATAGTCACCAACAGAGGTAAAACAAGTGCATCTGTATTCCATCCTCAGTATCCTTCTTCACTGTTAAAAATTTCAGGACACTACCCAAGGGAGTGAGATTCTCAGAGAAGGTATGTCTTCTTAAAACAATTAAGCAGTCATGATCCAGGGACACATGTTCATAGATGATCCTGACCTACATAATTTCTTATTTAGATATTTTTCTCAGGTGATTCTAGGTTGTGTCAAGTTGTCTGTTAAAAACTTATGAGCACAGAGATTATTAGTGTAAAGAGAAGTTATTGCATAGTAATATTAGACGTTTAAAATAATACATACTAATTCCTTATCATGATCCCAGAGGAATTTCCTACAAGGAAACATACACCTACAACAATCTCCCAAAAATCAGAGAGAGAGAGAGCAACATAAACCAAGTAAAACACCGACCTCACAAAGACAAGACTGGATATCAGCACCCAGAATGACAATCTTCCCAAACGCAGATGCCAGGATGCTAAAAGAAAAGAAAAATCAAAAATAGCCAGGACAGAAGCTTTTCAGTTTCATGAGGTCCCATTTACTGATTGTTGCTCTTAGAGCCTGTGCTGTTGGTGTTCTGTTCAGGAAGTTTTCTCCTGTACCAAGCTTCTGTAAAGCAAAGGACACTGTCATCAAAACAAAACAAATGCCTACAGATTGGAAAAGAATCTTCACCAATCCTTTATCTGACAGGGGACTCATATCCAGTATATATAAAGAACTAAACAAACTGAAAAGCAGCAAACCATGTAATCTACTTAAAAAATGGGGAACAGAGCTAAACAGAGAATTCTCAATAGAGCAATATCGAATGGCAGAGAAGCACTTAAAGAAATGCTCAACCTCATTAGCCATTAGGGAAATGCAAATCAAAACAACCCTGAGATTTCACCTTACACCCATTAGAATGGCCAAAATCAAAAACTCAAGTGACAACACATGCTGGAGGTTGTGGAGAAAGGGGAACCCTTCTTCACTGCTGGTGGGAATGTAAACTTGTACAACCACTCTGGAAATCAATCTGCCACTTTCTCAGACAACTAGGAATAGCGCTTCCTCAAGATCCAGCCATACCACTCCTAGGCATATATCCAAAAGAGGCTCAAGTACACAAAAAGGACATCTGCTCAACCATGTTTGTAGCAGCTTTATTTGTAATAGCCAGAAGCTGGAAACAACCCAGATGCCCCTCAACTGAAGACTGGATGCAGAAATTGTGGTACATCTATATAATGGAATATTACTCAGCAATGAAAAATAAGGAAATCATGAAATTTGAAGGTAAATGGTGGGACCTGGAAAGGATCATTCTGAGTGAGTTGTCCCAGAAGCAAAAAGACACACAGGGTATATACTCACTCATATAGACTTACAACATAGGACAAACCCACTAAAATCTATGCGTCTAAAGAAACCAAGCAAGAGAGAGGACCCTAACTAAAATGTTTAATCCCCATCCTGAAAGGCAAAAAGGATGGACATCAGAAGAAGAAAACAGGAACCAACCTAGAAACCTGCTACAGAGGGCTTCTGAAAGCCAGAAGAAGAAAACAGGAAACAAACTGGGAACCTACCACAGAGGGCCTCTGAAAGCCTCTGCCCTGCAGACTATCAAAGCAGATGCTGAGCCTGATGGGCAGAGTGAATGGAATTTTATGTAAGAAGTGGGAAATAGTAAGAGCTGGAGAGGAAAGGAACTCCACAAGGAGAGCAACAGAACAAGAAAATTTGAACACAGGGAACTTCCCAGAGACTCATACTCCAACCAAGGACTATTCATGGAGATAACCTAGAACCTCTGCACAGATGTAGCCCATGGCAGGTCAGTGTCCAAGTGGGTTACCTAGTAATGGGAAGAGGGACTACCTCTGACATAATCTGATTGGCCTGCTCTTTGATCACCTCCCCCTGAGGGGGGAACAGCCCTACCAGGCCACAGAAGAGGACAATGAAGCCACTTTTGAGGAGAACTGATAGACTAAGATCAGAAAGGAGAGGAGAACCTCCCCTATCAGTGGACTTGGGGAGGGGCATGCATGCAGAAATGAGAGGGAGGGCGGGATCGGGAGGGGAGGAGGGAGGGGCTTATGGGGGAATACAAAATGAATAAAGTGTAATTAATAAGAAATAAAAAAAATAAAATAAAAAAGAACAGCCAGGACAATATGTTACCAGTAGATCCCAGAAACCCTAACACAGCAAACACTGTGTATTGCAACATAACTGAATCATAGACAAAAGCCTTTAAATAGCCTTTATGAATATAATAAAGATCATTAGAGAGGGAAATGAATAAATCCCTTAAAGAAATATTTGAAAACATAAGCAGTGGAATGAAATAAATAAAACAGTTCAAGACCTAAAAGTTGAGATAAAATAAAAAAAGAAAACCCAAACTAAAAGAAATCTGTAAATTAAAAAATAAATATGGATCTATTTTCATTTTTCTACATGTAGACATCCAGTTGGACCAGCAGAAAATCATACTCCAACCAAGGACTATTTGTGGAGATGACCTGGAACCCCAGCACAGGTGTAGCCCATGGCAGTTCAGTGTCCAAGTGGGTTACATAGTAATGGGAAGAGGGACTGCCTCTGACATAATCTGATTGGCCTGCTCGTTGATCACTTCCCCCTGAGGGGGGAGCAGCCTTACCAGGCCACAGTAGAGGACAATGCAGCCACTTTTGATGAGAACTGATAGACTAAGATCAGAAAGAAGAGGAGAACCTCCCCTATCAGTGGACTTGGGGAGTGGCATGCATGCAGAAAGGAGAGGAGGGTGGGATCGGCAGGGGAGGAGGGAGGGGCTTATAGGGGGATACAAAATGAATAAAGTGTAATTAATAAAAAATTAAAATAAAATAAAATTAAAATTAAAAAATAAAAATAAAAAAATAACTCAGACAGGTATTTCCGAAGCAAAAATCATGAATGGAATACAAGATATAAAGAAGAGAATCCCAGGCATAGACAGACACCTTGGTCTAAAAATTTAAATACGAAAAGATCATGACAAACAACATCCAGAAAATCTTGTACATTATAAAGGTTAAATCTGAGAATAATGAGAATGGAGGAGGGTGAAGAAACTCAAGCCAAAGGCACATAAAATATTTTCTTCCCCCTACATTTTGTTAAAATACATTCTTTTTTCAAAACATATATCCCAATTCCATTACCCTTCCATTTCCTCCTACTACTTCCTCCCCTTCTCCTTTCTCTGTTTCACTCTGATTCTGTCTCTCATTACAACAGAGCAGTCTTCTAAGACATTACAACAGAACATAACAAAATAAAGCATAATAACATAAAATGAAAACCATTACATTGAAGTTAGACAAGGCCAACCAACAGAAGGAAAAGAGCCTTAAGATAAGGCACAAAACTCAGAGATACACTCATTCACACATTCAGGAGTGTTGTTGAAATAATAAATTGAAAGGTATAATAATGAAAGCAGTATAAAACTGAAAGCAGAGGACATGGTAAAGACCTAAATAGGCCCTGTGCTTGCGGCTTTAGTCACTGTGAAGTCAAACTAGCTTTTCTTGGTTGATTTAAAAGGCCCTTTTCTCCTAGTGTCCTCCATCCCCTCTGGCTCTTACAGTCTATTTTTTTTTCCTCAGAGGTGTTAAATCATCCTCTCCACTGGGCATGATAACTCTTCCTAGTAATTGAATTTTTCTAATTTATTTATTTTTTTTCTATTACATCATGCAGCTCTTTCCTCCTCCCTTCCCAGTCTTGTCCTCTATCCCTTCCTCTTTTCTCTCCCCTTTTCATTAGAAAAGGGAAGCTCCCTTTAGCATCACCCTAGCTCATCAAGTTGTATGAGGACTGAGAGTGTCCTCTTCCCCTGTGGCCTGTCAAAGCAGTCCCACCAGATGAAAATGATATAAAAGTTAACAAGTGAGTCCGTGTCCAATGCAGTCCCCACTTCTAGAGAAAGTCCCCTTATTAGAGAACCTACTTGAAGCCTAAGCTGCCTATCTGCTACATCTTTGTAGGGGGCCTGGGTTCAGTTCATGCATGGTCCTTGTTGATGCTTCAGTATCAGAAAACCCCTCTGGGCCCCTCTGGGTTCTGTTGGTCTTCTTGTGGAGCTCCTGTCACTTCCAGGTCATTTTCTCTTTCCTCCCACTATTCTCCAAGACTCCCTATGCATAGACCAGTGTTAGCTTATGAGTCTCAACACCTGTTTTGAGGCACTGCTTGGTAGAGCCTCTCAGAGGACAACTTTAACAGGCTACTGTCTGAAAGCTTAGCAGTGTATCATTCATAGTGTCAGGGGTCTTTGGTTGGGCCAGGCATTGGTTGAGCATTCCTTCAATCTCTGCTCTGAGGCAGTCAAGCAGCTCTCTGCTCAGAGGTATTTCTACTTGCTCCTCAGCTGCCTGGCTTACCTAGGACACAGACTGTGAACTCAGCAGAGGGACCACCAAGCCAACAAACACCAGAGTCAACCAGATGGCTACAGCCCAGTGTAAGAACACAAGCAACTAAACTCAGGGTCATAGGGATCTACTGGAAAACAGTGGTTCTACCACAGTAAGCCCTGAAGATACTATGACATCCAATGTGCAAGAAAATGATTTTAAATCTTACACTCTTTCTACCTCCTCTTCCTCTGGTTTCCCTGAGCTCTGAAGGAAAAGGATTTGATGGAGACATCCCATTTAGAGCTATGTTCTCTCTCTCTCTCTCTCTCTCTCTCTCTCTCTCTCTCTGCATAAGATCTGGATCTGGGTCTTTGTATTTGTTACCATCTGCTGCAGGATAAAGCCTCTCTGATGATCGCTGAATAAGGCACTGATTGATCTGTGGGTATAACAGAGTATCATTAGAAGTCATGTTCTTGTTACTTAATTTTTTTAGACCAGTAGTATTTGGTTTTGCACTACGTCTATGGGATATCTAGAATCTGGTTGGTCACTAAAGCAGTGTCGGCTATAGATTCTTTTTCATGGCATGAGTCTTAAGTCAAATCATACATTGTTTTGTCATTCCAACAATGTGAGTGACACAATTGTTCTTGCACATTTTGCAGGCAGGAAAAAATTTATATCAAAGTTTTTGTGGCAGAGTCAGTATTTTTCTCTTTTGGCAGCTATCAAAGTACCACAGACATCAGAACTTGGGCCTAAAGGCTCTATGTAAGCACCAACTTGAACTCTCCAGTTGTTGTCTTCAGAAGTTTCAGCAATGAGGCTTCTGAGTTTGTGAAGCCCAACCTATTTTCTTGGCAACAGCCTAGGTTGTCTGGGGATTTCCATGGGACTCAATTGTTGGTAACACAGTGCCAGTACTGGAAGCTTTGTTTTGTGAAAAGAGATGGGCAGCTGGGACTCCATCTCTCACATTATGTGGAATATTAATGGGATCAAAAAACACAGAAAATATTTTCAACAAAATCAGAAAATAATATTTCCCTAACCTGAAGAAAGAGATGCCTTTAAAGGTACAAGAAGCACATAGAATACCAAATAAACTAGACCTGAAAAAAATCTCCACAGCACACAATAATAAAAACTCTAAATGTACGGAATACAGAAAAAAGATTAAAAGCTTCAAGAAAAAAAGACCAAGGGACATAAAAACAAAACCCTAATTAGGATTATACCTGATTTCTTGATGGAGACTATAAAAGCCAAGAGGGCTTGGATGGATGTTCTACATACTCTAGGAAAGCACAGAGGCCAGCTCCAAATACTACATCTAATAACATTTAAAATAAAAATCTATGGAGAAAATAAGACTTTACATACTAAAAACTGGAGGAAACAAGAAACAGGACAGGAGCCTACCATTGAGGGCCTCTGAAAGACTCTACCTAGCAGTGTATCACCGCAGATGCTGAGACTCATAACTAAACCTTGGGCAGAGTGCAGGGAATCATATGAAAGAAGGGGGAGTTAGTAAGACCTGGAGAGGACAGGAGCGCCACAGGACCAAATATATCTAGGCAGAGGGTCTTTTCTTAGACTGATTCTCCAACCAAGGACCATGCATGGATATAACCTAGAACTCCTGCTCAGATGTATCTAGAACTCCTGCTCAGATGTAGCCCATGAGAGCTCAGTATCCAAGTGGATTCCCTAGTAAGGGGAACAGAGACTGTCTCTGACATGAACTCAGTGGCTGGCTTTTTGACCTCCCCCCTCCCATGAGGGAGCAGCAGCCTAGCTAGGCCACAGAGGAGGATATTACAGCCAGTCCTGATGAGACGTGATAAACTATGGTCAGGTGGAAGGGAAGGAGGACTTCCCCTATCAGTGTACTTAAAGAGGGGCAGGGAGGAGATGAGGGAGGGAGGGTGGGATTGGTAGGGAATGAAAGAGGGGGCTACAACTGGGATACGAAGTAAATAAACTGTAATTAATATAAAAAGAAAAAAATTATATAAAAAAGAAAAAAAAAAGAAGTACCTATTTCCAAATCCAACCCTAAAGGATGAAAACTCCATTATAAGGAGGTTAACCACTTCCACGAAAACACAAGTAAGAAATGATCACAGGAAAGCAAATAAAAAAAAACAGAAACACACACAGAGACAGACACACTACCACCAACCACCACCACCACCACCACCACCACCACCACCACCACCAGGACAACAAAAACAACAGCAAAATAGTAGAAATCAACAAACACTGTTCATTGATATCTCTTGTTATAAATGGTTTCAATGCCCCAATAAAAGGACACGGAGTAATAGAATGGATGTGAAAACAGGATCCATCTTTCTGCTGCATCCAAGAAATACACCTTAACATCAGGAGTGATACCACCTGGGGGTAAAAGGTTAGAAAAGATATTCCTAGGAAATGGACGTAAGGAAAAAAGTTGGTATATCTATTTTAATATCTGAAACTAAATAGATCAGAAGAAATAGAGACAAACACTGAACGCTCATCAAAGGAAAAAATATCCATCAAAAAGACATTTCATTTCTTAACGTTTATACCCCAAACACAAGGGCACCCAGGTTTGAGAGGAAACAAACAAGTAAACACTACCACAACTGAAATAACATACTGACCCTTACATAGTGATAATGGGAGAATCAATATTCCACTCTCACCAATAGACAGATCATCCAGAAAACAACTAGAATAGAATAGAATAGAATAGAATAGAATAGAATAGAATAGAATAGAATAGAATAGAATAGAATAGAATAGAATAGAATAGAATAGAATAGAATAGAATAGAATAGAATAATACAAAGAGATTATCACTTGGCACAAAACTCAACTCCTACTGAGTTAATGATCGCAACATAAGACTAGATACACTAAATAATACAGAAGAGAATGTGGTGAATAACTCATTCGTACAAGAAAAGTTCTAAACAGAAGATCATTAGCACTGACACTAAGGTAAAATTCTAATACATGTTAACTCATGAAATTGAAAAGCTCCCACATGTCAAAGGACACTGCCATGTGGACAAAGCAGCAACCTAAAAGTAGGAAAAGGTTTTTACCAGCTAAGATCCAAAATATATAAAAACTCAAGATATCAATTAAGAAGATAGTGCCATGGACAACTGAGGATCTGTGAAGGCTTAAGTATTGACAGAACTTTTTGGTTTTGGTCATTTGAGTTTGATCTTCAACATGTGGCCAACACTACCTGAAACATACACACCTTAAATTTAATTTACGTAAAGACCTTGAAAAATATGAGACTTGGTATATATTTTGCAGATCTTCTAGATATTTAATACATAAAACACTAAATCATACCTTGAAAAATATCAGACTTGGTATATATTTTCCAGATTTTCTAGATATTTAATAGGTAAGAAGAGAGGAGATGGAGCCATTGTGATATTATCCCAATTATTAAATGGGGTTAGGTACAGATCTATGCAGAGATTTCTCAAAAGAGGAAACTCAGATGGCTGAGAAACACTTATAGAAATGCTCAACATGATCAGGCATCAGTCTTGAGATTTCATCTAACATCTATCAAAATAGCTAAGATGAACAAGTGATAGCTCATGCTCTCTATCAGTGGACTTAGAGAAAGGCAGGGAGGAGATGAGGGAGGGAGAGTGGGATTGGGAGAGAATGAGGGAGGGGGCTACAGCTGGGATACAAAGTAAATAACCTGTAATTAACATAAACATAAAAATTTAATTAAAAATAAATAATTGCTAAGGAAAAAAAGAATGTGGATTAAGGTAATGTTGCTGGTGGAAATACAAACATTTAAAGCCACTATGAAAGGCAATGTGTTGGTTCTTCACAAAGCTGGGGATAGATACACCTCAAGATCTAGTTTCATATTCAAAGGACAATTCATCCTATCACAGACACTTGATTAACCATATTCATTAGTGCTCTATTCATAATAGGCAGAACTGGAAACCACTTAGAGGTCCCAGATCCCTCACCAGAATAATGAATAATTTATAAAAAATATATAATACATTTATACAAAGGAATATTACTCAATTCTTAAAAAGAAAAAAATCCTGTTCTCCACCATCTTAAGGAAGCCTGTGGGACCCTGGAGCAGCTCTAGACACAGGGATGTTTTTGCCTGTGCCATAGCTACCTGACATACCTGGGTCACAAACAGTGAGCCAGCAGAGACAGTGAATCCAGGAGAGACTACTCAAGACTCCAGAGACAGGTGCATCCAGTCTGCAGTACAGGCTCCAGGAAGACTACAGTCAAGCAGATGGCTAAAGGCCCAGTTTAAGAATATAGGTAACAAAAGCCAGGACATCATGGCTTCACCAGAATCTTCAAAAATCAACAGATATTCTATTGCAAATGAAACAGAAGAAACTGATCTAAAATATATAATTATGCAGTTATTTGAGGCACAAAAAAAAAAAAAAAAAAAAACAACAGCATAGAAGCCATCATGGAAAGGCAGGAATCCACATTCAAGACACGAAAATGCAATATAAATCAATAAAGGAAACACAAACAGAGAAAACCTTGGAGTTGGAGAACTTAATCAGGAACAACGAAGGTAAGCATCACCAACAAAATACAAGAGATGGAAGAGAGAATCTAAGATGTTGAAGATACAATTTCAGAAATTGATACGTCTCACAAAAAAAAAAATCAGAAAAGTTACAAACACAAAACATCCAAGAAATCAAAGATATCATGAAAAGATGAAACCAAGAATAATAGGTGAAAAAAGAATATATGAAAAAGAAGATTTCAGGTTCCAAGACCCAGAAAGTATTTTTGAGAAAATAGTAGAAGAAAATTTCCCCAACCTTAAGAAAGAGATGCCCATAAACTTACAAAAGGCCTACAGGACACCATGTAGACTAGACCAGAAAAGAAACTCCTCCCATCACATAATAATCAAATCACTAAATCTACAAACAAAGAAAAAATATTAAAAGTGGCAAGGGAAAAAGAGGAAGTAACATATAAAATCAGACCTATCAGAATCACACCAGACTTCTCAACAGAAACTACGAAAGCCAGAAGGCCCTGGGTGGATATCATGAAAAAACTTAGAGATCACAGATGCCAATCTAGACTACTATATGCAGCAAAACTTTCAATCAACATAAATGGAGAAAACAAAATATTCCATACCATAATTTGAATATATATTGCAATCCAGTCCTACAGAAGATACTAAAGGAAAAAAGTCAACTCAACATGATGAACTAGACACAAGAAAACAAGGGATAAAAACACCAACACATCAAAAAAGCAAAATAAATACAAGCTCACAAACACACAATCACCACCAATTGTACAATAAAAAGAAACAACAGTCTTGAAGTCCTAGCTAGACCAGTAAGACAACTAAAGGAGATCAAGGGAATACAAATTGGAAATGAAGAAGTCAAAGTATCACTATTTGTAGATGATATGATAGTATACATGAATGACCACAAAAATTCTACCAGAGAACTCCTTTAACTGATAAACACCTTCAGCTAAGTGGCTGGATGCAAAATTAACTCAAAAAAAAAATCTGGAGCCCTCCTTTATACAAAAGACAAATGGGCTGAGAAAGAAATTAGGGAAACAACACCCTTTACAATAGCCATAAATAACATGAAGTACCTTGATGTAACTCTAACCAAGCAAGTGAAAGACCAGTATGAATAAAACTTCAAGTCTCTGCTGAAAGAAATTGAGGAAGATATCAGAAGATGGAAAGATCTCCCATGCTCATGGATCAGTAAGATTACATTGTGAAAATGGCTATCCTACCAAAAGCAGTCTACATATTCACTGCAATTCCATCAAAATACCAACACAATTCTTTACAGAACTTGAAAGAACAAGTCTCAATTTCCTGTGGAAAAACAAAAATACAAGAATAGCTAAAATAATCCTGTACAATAACAGATCTTCTGGAGGTATCTCCATCCCTGATCTCAAGCTGTACTACAAAGCTACTACAAAGCAACAGTAACAAAAATGGCATGATACTGGTATAGGAACAGACTGGTGGATCAATGGAATTGAATCGAAGACCCAAAAATGAACTCATACACTTATGGAAATATGATTTTTGAAAAGGATGCCAAACCATACAATGGCAAAAAGATAGTATCTTCAACAAATGGTGCTGGTCTAACTGGATGTCTACATGTAGAAAAATGCAAATAGGCCCGTATTTATCACCCTGCACAAAGTTAAAAGTCCAGGTGGATCAAAGACCTCAATATAAATCTAAATCAGACACACTAAATCTATTATAAGGAAAAGGTGGAAGTGTCTTTACTTCATTGGCACAGAAGACAACTCCCTGAACATAACACGAATAGCTCTGGCTCTAAGATCCACAATCAATAAATGGGACATCATGAAACTGAAAAGCTTCTGTAAAGCAAAAGACACTCTCATCAGAACAAAACAACAGCCTGAATACTGGGATAAGACCATCACCAACCCTTCATTTAACAGAGGGCTAATATCCAGAATATATAAAACACTGAAAAATTTAAACACCGATAAACCAAGTAATCCAATTAAAAAGTGGGTCACAGAGCTAAAGAGAATTCTCAACTGAGGAATATTTAATGCCAAAGAAACACATAAAGAAATGTTTAATGCCCTTAGCCATTCAAGAAACGCAAATCAAAAAGACCTTGAGATCCCGACGTACACCCATAAGAATGGCTAATGACAAACCTCAAGGGATGATGCATGCTGGAGAGGTTGTACAAAATGGAGAACCACTGTCAATTGCTGGTGGGAATATAACCTTGTACAACCACTTTGGAAAGCAATTTGGCACTTTCTCGGAAAATTAGAAATAGTACTACCTCAAAATATAGTTATATTACCCCTAGGTATATACCCAAATGATGCTCCAGCATACAACAATGACATTTGCTCAACTATGCTCATAGCAACTTTATTTGTAATAGCCAAAATCTGGAAACAAACTGGATTTCCCTCAATAGAGTAATGAATACAAAAATTGTGGTATATTTACACAATGGAATACTACTAAGCATTTAAAAGCAATGAAATATGCAGGCAAATGGATGGGAAAGATCAACCTGAATAAGGTAATCCAGAAGCAGAGAGACACATATGGTATATACTCACTTATAAGTGTTATTAGCCACATAATATAAGATAAACATACTAAAATCTGTAGTCTTAAAACTAAACAGCAAGGAGGGTCCTAGGGGAAGAGGCTGAAACCGTACTCAGGAGGGTAAACAGGACAGACTTCAGAAGTAGGAGAACCAAGGAAAAGGACAGGAGCTTTCCACAGGGAACCTCTGAAAGACTCTAATCACCAGGGTATCAAAGGATATACTGAGACTCCTAGCCAAACTTTGGCAAGAATGCTGGAAACCTTATCGAAGAAGAAGGAGATAGAAAGATCTGGAGGGGACAGAGACTCTATAAGACCAAAAGATCTGGAAAACTTGGGTTCAGTGAAGTGTGCATTTTGCGATACTCCAACCAAGGGCCATGCATGGAGAAGACACAAATCCCTTGTTCAGAGGAAGCCCATAGGTGTCTTAGATTCCAAGTGGGTTCCCTATTAAGGGGGGCAGGGGCTGTCTCTGTCATGATCTTAGTGGCTGGCTCTTTGATCACATCCCCCTGGAGGGTGCAGCCTTTCCAGTCCACAGAGGAAGATGATGCAGCCAGCCTTGAGGAAACCTGATAGGCTAGGGTCAGATAGAAGGGGAGGAGGTGCTCCCCTATCAGGCGACTAGGGAAAGGGCATAGGGGGAAAAAGGGGATGGTGGATGGGACTAGGAGGAGATGAGGGAAGGGGCTACAGCACAGATAAAAAGTGAATAAACAGTAACAAATAAATAAATAAATAAATAAATAAATAAATAAATAAATCTTTAAGAAAAGGACACGATGAAATTTGCAGGAAAATAGATGGAACTACGAAAAAACAATTATCTTGAGTGAGGTAACAGACTCAGAAAGTCAAATATTGTATGTAATTACTTATAAGTATGTATTAGCTGTTAGTCAATGATAACCATGTTACAACCAATATAATCACAGAACATAGGTATAGAATAAGTTATCGGGGTGCATATATATAAATACATACATGTATATTGTTAAGTAGTTTTGTTTGATGTGTAGGATGAAACATGTGTATAAATGAGGAGGGGAAGAAGAGAGTTGTATGAGGAAGAGAATATGGGAAGACAGCTAAAATTAAAAGTACTTTGAGGTGTAGTATAGAAACCTAATAAAACAGTTGGGGTGTGGTGAAATACAACTGAAATCCCAGAACTTGAGAGGCAGAGGAGGAAGGCAGATCTCTGTGAGTTCAAGGCCAGTCTGGTCGACAAAGCAAGTCTAGGACAGGCAAAGCTACACAAAGAAGCCTTGTCTTGAACAAGCAAACAAAAACAACAAAAGTAAACAAAACAACTATGAAAAGAGGACCCAGCTCCATAAGAGGTTGCATGACAAGTAATTGTGAAACTAATTTTGAATTTCTTGGGAGAAAAGGGCACAGTACATGAAGCAGCTATTTTTGCCATTTTTATTTTTCTTGTTTTATTGCAATTTCTGCTCATCATTTTAAGTGTTTTTAATTAATGATATATTTTATGGGGCATCTTCTTTCAAGCTTTTAAGGCAGAGGACATACTTCTAAAAATCAAATAACTAAATAATAAATAAAGTGCTGAGTGGTAAATTGACCTTAAGATGAAGGAATATAAATGTGAACTCAAAAGCAGAATATGTGCCAGTACATCATCATTGACACCTGGGAGGAAAGGCTTTCCACCAGAAGCCTTAAGAGCAGTCCTTCCTGCCCATACTGAGGCTGTAAATCCAGGGCACCTTAAGATATAGTCAAGTTGGCTATAGCACAAGGGTTTAAATACTTTGATGAATTGAATAAACTTTTGTTTTCACTCACCTACATACAATGTGACCTTTCAGTGCTTAAGGGG
Organism: Psammomys obesus; assembly: GCF_907164565.1. Lineage (NCBI taxonomy): Eukaryota > Metazoa > Chordata > Mammalia > Rodentia > Muridae > Psammomys > Psammomys obesus. Next base: position 3,822,418 of record NW_026589447.1, on the reverse strand, counting down.
AACAGCCTTACCAGGCCACAGAAGATGACAATGCAGCCACTTCTGATGAGAAATGATAGACTAAGATCAGAAAGAAGGAGAGGAAGACCTCCCCTATCAGTGGACTTGGGGAGGGGCATGCATGCAGAAAGGGGAAGGAGGGTGGGATCGGGAGGGGAGGAGGGAGGGGCTTATAGGGGGATACAAAATGAATAAAGTGTAATTAATAAAAGTTAAATAAAAAAATAAAAAAAAAGATTCTGAGTGCCAAGAGACATTGGATGTAGGGAGAAGATGTAGTTGAAAGGTACAGGGAATTTGATTCAGGTCTGAAAATTGCACCCTGAGCTTCCCCTCTGTCAAGCCCATTTCAGTCCTAGGATGTCTGAAGAAACACACATTGGCTGTCTGCTTGCAGTGTCTATTTCAGTGGGGAAGACTGTCAGAAAAGCAGACAAGTGAATGACTGTAGTAGTGATTTTCACGGGAAGGAAAGAGAATTCAACTGAGAGTGGTTGTACAGAACCAGAACTTAACAGATCAGTTTGGAAGATAGTGTCATGGACAGCTGAGGATCAGTGAAGGCTTAAGTACTGATAGAAATATTTTTGTTATTGTTTATTTGGTGTTGAGCTTCAACATGTGGATGATACTACCAGAGATGTATACACCCTAAATCTAATTTACACAAAGACACTAAATGGAATCTTGAAAATTATCAGACTTGATATGTGTTTTCCAGATCTTCTAGATATTTGATAGGTAAAAAGAAGAGGCGATGAACACAGTGTTATAAAACAGGGAAATAGATAAATGTCTATTCAAGTTTTAACTTACCATTTGAAGTATTAACATTTCTTTCTGAAATTTTTAAGCTTCATTTTTCTTGATTTCCCCTTGCCTCCAATTCACATACTCCTTATATTCTTCCACTCCTTGTAGTTACCATTGTATTGTCATATAATATGTGGTACATTACTTGCCTTTGTCAACACATCTTTTTCACTCATCATGATTTTCTCTTTGGTTTCATGACCTGTAATCTCTTATACTCATGAATCTATTCATCTATTTAATTATCTACTCTTAACTGTGCATTCATCTGTTGGTTAATATCTAGGGTGGTTCCAATTCCCTTGGAAGAGAAAGCATCAATCAACATGGATATGAGAGTATCACTGTGGCAGGGTAAGTCTTTTATGTATATGGCTTGAAGGGATATAGCTGGATCACACAATAGTTCTAAAATTAGTTTGTAAATAACAAAACATTGATTTCCACAAATGATTGAATGAGTTTAGATTCTCACCAGCAATGAATAAGGAGGAGTTCCATTTCTGTTCATCTTCACAAGATTTTTTTTTCACATTTGCTTTGTGTTTTTTCATGTGTGTGCATGTATGGGTGTTGTGTTGCCTTTTGTTTGACTGGTTGTTGTTTATTTCTGAGACAGTTTCATGTAGATCAAACTGACTTCTAGCTTCTATTGAAGCTAAAGATGGCTTTGAACTCCTAGTCTGCTTCCATCCATCATCGATGCAATAGATTATAGTCATGAGCATCAAGGTAGTGATTTTTCCTGTAGTAAGACTCAATCTGAAAGCAGTTTTTGTTTAAATTTTTCTAAGAGTGAAGCATGTTGAACAGTTTAAATATATTTATGGTCTAATTGTGATTTTTGATTGTTTGTTTGTTTGAGAATTGCCTGTTCATTTCATTAGCCTATTTTTTCCTTTTCAGGAATTATCAGTATTTACATATTACAGATGTTTATAGGTTCTAGATATTAATCATCTTTTAAAGAATAGCTGTAAAAGAGTTTACTCTAATTCTATAGGCTGTATGATTGTTCTGTTGACAGATTCTTTTACTGTGCATAAACATTTTAGTTACATATAACCCCATTTGTTAATACAAAATACTGTTTCCTCTGCTATTAGAGTCTTCTCCATAAAGTTCTTGTATATGCCTGTATCTTCAAGTATTGCTTTTATGATTTCCTTTAGCAGTTTCAGCACTTTAGTTTTTAAATTCAGGTTCTTGAACCACTTTTAATTTATTTCTGAAGAGCACCAATTGTTTGGCTCTCATTTCATTCCTCTACAAGTAGAAACCCTATTTTACCAGAATAGTTTGTTAGATATGCTCTATTTTATTGAGTGAATGTTTCTGACATTCCTGTCTATTATCAGGTAGCTCTATCTATCTATCTATCTATCTATCTATCTATCTATCTATCTATCTATCTATCTACCTATCATCTGTCTAACTCTTTATATATATATGTTGCTACAAATAGAGATTGATATATACAAGAGAATGTGACTTCTGCATGCACCCTCAAACACACTTTATTGTTTTTCCTCCATCTAGCCTATTTTGACCCTAAGAATAGTCCTCCTACTTTCATGTCATAT